>NC_059344.1:64313255-64428255 GCF_019703515.2 Myxocyprinus asiaticus
AGCAGGTGTGTGGACAGGAGTCGTCATATGTTTATGTGTGAGCCACATGACCCATCCCTTCACGTCCCCTGTGTTTAATTGTTCCATTGGTGGAATAATGTGACTGAGGCAGGTTGACCAGTCAATCAAACCTCTGCACCTTCCTTCAGAAGGACAGTTTAAAGTCAAAGCACATTTTAGATATGTTTCGGTGCAAGCTGTTTTTGAGTAATGTTGCATGTTTCTTGTTTTCTGGTCAAAAAAGTAAATATTGGAAATATCAAGCATTTATTTAGCGTCGCTATTACTATTGTTCACATTGCTCAGTTTACATTTATAAACCGACTTTTTAAGTCTTTCAATAGTGTGGAGCAACAGAAACATGAAAGTATTTGAAATGTGTTTATGGCTTGCATTAATTTGATTTTAATTTACATTTATTTATTTAGCAGGCACGTTTATCCAAAGTGTCTTATGAGGAATACATCAAAAGTTTATACTCACATATCCTGTATTATATTATATAGATATTTGATCTTTATTGTATGAGATTTTCTAGGATGTTGAATTTATGAAATCAGCTTTGTAAATAAATGCTAGCTCAAGCTGACAGTAGAACAAATAGCATGGATTCTCATACTGAACCAGTGGAATTCATTAAATAAAAATGTTATGTATAAGCTATTCATTAACTGTTTCTTAGCATTTAACAGTGTTGTATTAAGATATGAAATGTCTGTTAACTTTGACAGCTATAGTGAGCTCGAGAAAGCACACTGTAATAAACAGTCATGCGATAAAACCCAATACACTAATGCACTAATGCTGCTATGGCAAACAATGCTTTTAAAAACAGCTGCAACTTCTTAAATTTGAGGTAATGCAATTATTGTTATAATTTCATAAACATATATATGCATAAATACACCATGTTAGAAAATGCAAAAATAGTCAGAATGTGAATGTGTCAGTGTTCATGTAATTGAACATGTAAAACAGAAAAAAAGAACACAAACGGAACATGTTTTAAAGGAAATAATTGGTCAGTATAACCTACAGGTAAAGAACAACAGTGCATTGCAAACTTGGAATTCCAGCATTTTCCCCATTGAGGAAAAATAAAAATAGATTGAAACTGATATGTAAATATGGAGAATACAAAAAAGATAAATTACACACATCAAAACCCAGAAACATACAGAATGGATAAGATTTCCATAGTAGTAATAAACATTGAAACATACCTTAAGACTGGCATAACAAATGTACAAAATGCAACTTTTTCATGTAGTCACTATTTAATATGCTTTTTGAGGGATTACAGAATATTGCATAACTTGCCAGATTGACTTACTCTCTATTTGAACATTTTAAAGAATAATACATAACACACAAAATGCTCTTCACTGAAGAACACATTTTCTAGTCATTCTGTTTTAAATAATAGTGCATGAATATAAAATGATTTTTATATACAGAAAGGCATCCATAACCATGTAGTTTTATAACTTAATATGTTACAGAATGTTTCACTCTAACCTTCATTTTACTGTTCCAATACATAACATTTCATCTTTTTTTGTATCATTGCAGAAGATATGAGCATATTTAAAACGAGGGTGTTAAAAGTAATGCTCAAGTTCAAATGATTAAAAACTAAGGCACATTAAAAACTTCCATCAACTGTTTATGGCTCAAAAACTGCACAGAGTGGCATGATTTCAGCAAACTTTATGGACATCAAACCTTAACTAAGCAATAACTTGTAAATACCCCAAATTTTAATCAAATGCATGGTGCAAAACAAATCTTTGACCCAGTTTACAACAGATAACTTGGCATGGTAACATAAGTGACATTATTATTATTATATAGTATCGAAATATTGGTAAATGGATTCTGATTATATATATATATATATCTCCTTTATTACTTCAAACACCTGTAATAATGGTGCCACGGGTTGATCTCTGAATTTTATGTAAACTTTGAGCGCCATCCATTACAATTTGTAATTTATTATTTTATTTAGTTATTATATTCATCAAAAAAATTATAATAATAGTGAAGTGATTGCCTTTAGAGCATTGCATTTATAGTTATTCATTTGATAGATGTAATTATACTGATGGATTTTTTTTTTTTATGTGAAAACATCCAAAACATTCCAATTTTTTTTTAATTAAAAATGGTAAAATAATAATATAAAACTACATCATACAATATGAAAGGTAGTTCTTATACTGCGATGGTGGTATCTGTTTAAAACTCTGTTATCGGTGTCATAAACTCTCCAATAAAACTTCGACCAAATAAATGAAGGGCACTACAGAGATCTTGTTTTCATGCTTTTCTGCATCATTCAAAATTGACCCATGAAATCATATGGTGAAAATAGACTTCAGTCTGATAAATTGCATTTATAGAACCTGATTGACAAGTGTGTGTGTGTGTGTGTGTGTGTGTGTGTGTGTGTGTGTGTGTGTGTGTTAATACTGGGGTTTCCACAGAATAATCTGTTTGTCCTCGCCGCCTGTAATGACACTGCTGCACTGCTCATTCATCCACATACAAGAAACTGCACCTGCATTAAAAAAAATAATCAGGTGAAGATGCTCTGCTACCAAAACAGAATTTTACTGCATCATAAGTGCTTCTGAAAAGAGCGTCATTGCAAATAGTAGGCAGCTAATTTACAGTGCCACATATACAGTACTAATATAGTGTGACGGTATTAATTTTGAAGACGGGAGCCAGCTTGGCCGTAGCCAGACAAAGTTCTGTCAGTCAGTCAGTCAGTCACTTAGGGTGTGTTCACACCTGTAGTTCGGTTCTCTTGATCCTCTTGGTCCGGACCAAAAAAGAAAATGATACATTTAGTCCTGGTTCGCTAGCGTTCACAATGGCATTTTTAACACCAAACCTAACGATACAAAACCAAAGGCAAAGTCACAACCTGATTTGACAGCTTTTATGACGTATTTTATGCGACGGAACATGCCGAACATCCAAAACAATGCTGGCTGCTGGGCGAAATGCGCTCGTTAGATTTATATATGTACATATGGTGGTATTTTTACCAGTTGAGAACAAACGAAGAGCTAATAAAATGTGTAAAGGAGTCAAAACAGCACCAGGAATTCCTCAAATGAAGAAATGCTGGAAGGACGGCTGATGGTGGTTCCAACGCCTGTACCGAACTGTAATGGGCAACATAGCTCCTATGCTTGAGGTCAGTATTAGGCAAATTACTTCCTGTTTTTGGTCCGTTTAGATGTCTTTGGTCCATGTTGCGTTCATATATCAAACGAACCCCACCAGAGTTCGTTTGGAAGCGGACCGAGACCCACTATTCAGGGGTCTTGGTCCACTTGTTTGGTGCACACCAAGGTTTCGGGTGGCAGTGTTCACACTTGTTCAAATGAACCGCACTAACAGAACAATCGCACCAGAGTTTGTTTTAATCGAACCAAACCTGCCAAGTGTGAACACATCCTTAATTAACCGCACAAAGGAAACATACCAAGTCAAAAACTAATTTATGACTTTCATATGGTACATTAAATATCCAGTTTTTTATCTCGTGTAATTCAACAAATCATCCGTACAAAACGACTCAAAAAAGTTCATAGAGTTCATAATTCACAGTCCAGAATAACACTTTTCCATGTGAGCTCCCATTCAATCATAGGCTGGGAACTGTTTCAATCCCCACCCCTAAATTCAAACAAATCAACGTAACGTACAATAAGTATCAAGAAACTGCTTCACAATACCACCAAAAATAAACACAAAAAGATCACACTTACTCTTTCCCGTCTATCCCTGATTCATCACCATTGGTCTCAGTCACAAGTCACGTCAGGTGCACAACAGCGTTAACTCCATTCTAGAAACCACGCCATGAGTGGGAGAATCAATCCGTCAAAGAACGGCCATTAGACACTCTGCTCCATGAACAAACGCTCCATTTAAATCAAGAAGAGGCTTGCAGCGCAACTAATAAAACGTCATCTGCGAGTTTGACCGGTTGGAGCCATGTGTAACGCTGGAGTGTCTCCTGAAACTGAAGGTAATATTTCCTTCTGCTGTGGAAATGACGTCACATTCCAGGGATGCCGGGAATAATTTAAAGAGGAAGATTTCTTTTAGCTGAGATCGTCACAATAGGCATGTGCAAACCTACATATTTTCCGAATCAACTAGTCTGTGGGATGAACAGCTAATGAGTCTCAAGGAAGCCCTGTATAATGAATCTAGTTTTGGTCCCGAGTGCATTTCGTATGGGGTGCATTGAAATAAAACGTTGCATTTTTCAAAGCAGGACTATTTTTTATCTTGGCACGCCGTCTTAAAAACGCAATGCTTGGACCAAAGTGTGAGAGTGTGTTTACCTGAGTGAGCAGGTATCTTATGGATAACTTTACTGCTGAGGAGGTTCAACACACTGAGTTCTCCTGACAGCCCTCCAGATAACACAGTGCTACCGTCCCAGCACATACACCTACAACAGTGAAACAGATCTTTAAAACAGAAAATATATTGGCAGGGACAGTTCTGCATGTAGAAACATTGAAGTCCTTATGAGTAAATGCGATACTGTACACTTAACATGTGCATTAGTGAAGGGAAGCTACTTTGAAACTGTAGGTTCCCAAGCTACTCACTTCAAATAGTTAAACTGCAGTCAAGCTACTCTTTCAAAAAGTAGTTAGCTACTTTTTGTAAGCAGCTTGTAATGTGGCTAACTGCATTGAAGCTATTTTACCTCCTGAGATCCATGCACGAATGCTGTGGGCATTTTCCATTTCCCTTTTTGATTTGTATCTAGTAGCCACTACTAATCATGCAAACACTGTGTGTGTGTATATATGTGTGTGTGTGTGTGTGTATTTATTAGAGCAAATAGTTTTCCAAAAAATGTACAGTATGTACTCATATAGGGACAGTGGGTCTATGCTGTGAAATTTTAAATAATATCAAGCTATAGAAAGTACATTTTTTATATATCAAATAGTTTATTATGTTTCCAGGAGTGTTGGTTAATCATGATTTTGAGATGTTACAGACATTACAGCTGATTTTCTGTAAAGCTGCTTTGGAACAATGGGTATAATAAAAACTATACAAATAAAAACCATTTGACTTGATTTGACTTGTTACTGTGGTGAGCAGGGTGGAGCCGAGCGGCGTCTGGGCAGAGCGAGGGTGTCGAGCTGAATGGGGGTCGCCACGCCGAGGGAGTGTTCGATCCGGTGGCGCTGGAGACCCGCGTCAACCGGCAACCGGAAGGAACGGCTAAGGGGTCCAGTGCCATTACCCTGCGTCACGGACGGGAGGAGGACAGCAGGCCGAGGACTACTCGACGGCATATCTGGGGCCGACTCTCTCCCCTCTCTGCTTTCTCTCTCCCTTTTTTCTATTCCCACCCCCTCTTCCCTTTCTCCTCTCTTTCGCCCTTTTCCCCCTCCCAGGCATGCATAGGTCGGATCCGGAGACCGGTGTGACCCGTCGATGCTCCCTCCCTAGAAAGGGGGGGGTGCGGGGGGGCAGGAGAATTTAAGGAGAGCAGACAGCGGCAGAGGTGAGAGAGATATGTACGAAGCTTGTCCGCGTGTCTGAATGTCTTTAGGATTTGACGCAGCTGGCTGAAAAGCAGTGCGTGTTTTTGTTTCTTTGGACGCTGAGAAGTGTTATTCAATGTCTGTGTGTTTGTCAAGCCGGTCCCAGCTTCCTCCTTTCCATAACTGTTTTTATATTTTGACAACAAAATCTCAATGTTCTCTCTTTGCACTGTCAAACAAACAAGTGATAGCCAGTGCTGAATCATTTTACCAATCAGAAATTAGCATAATTAATTCTGATTCAAAGTAATGACCAGCATCATCCAATCACTGCCAACCATTTTAAAATATAATGTAGCATTATATTCTGAATCTATGGACTAATTACCATTAAAAGTCTGAAAACTGAACTTTTGGTCGGATTTTAGGAGTGAATGCATTTAGCTGCATGGGAAATACTGTAGGATGCTCCCTTGTTCCCTATTTAGTGAATGACTTAACCTCCAGTGTGCTGTCTGTCTGCACTGGTCTCAGAACAGTTCAAAATGCAACTTGTTTTCATCCTAACTCCATATAAAACCTCTGAAAGCAAAAGTTTTCAGCTTTTGGACTGATTCTCAATGTTATAATGCACAGTAAATATAGGATTTGTAAGGAAAAATAGCGCTAAAGTCCACTTTTGTGGTCATTGTGTTTAGCAGTGTGCCGTTTTGCGATAAATCGTTGGAATATTCAAAATGGCATGTCGGATGAAACTAGAGACTCTAATCTTTTGACTCAAACAGGTTTCAATGTAAAAACTTAATTAGGTTTCTTACCAGATGTAGTTTTGTTAGTGTTTCTCCCAAAGACAAACTCCGCTGTGATTGGCGCCATGTTGTTTTGTCACATGACTCAAAAGTTTAACCCTTTACTGACAGCCCAGAGTGTCCTGAACTGAGATCAGTCGGTTTAAATGAAATGAAATTATGAATAGCGTACAGTGAAGACAAAACACAATGTCCGCGCAGGAGGATGCAGGGTTGCACGAGATTAAAGAATGTTTTTTTTTTTTTTTAGATATTTAACAATCGGAAGCTCTGATTGCAGAATTCAATAATATCACCTAACAGTTATATATTTAATTAGGGTGACACTCCCTTATGAAAATTAACCATGGTTTTACAGTACTTCAGTTACCATATTTAACCATTGTATTTGTAGTAAATCCATAGTAACCACAAAATTGTTAAAATAGCTGAGCTACTGTCACGCTACTGAAAAATTTTAAGTTAGTAGCATTGTTACTTTTAGTTAACTACTGCCCAGCATTCATATGCATATATACAGTATATATATATATATATATATATGTACAGTGTATACAGTATGTGTTCTGCTCACCTCTGTTCTTCCTCTGCATGTACAGTAGAAATGAGCATGCCTGTCTGCACATCTGTAACTGCAAAACACGAGTCCTCACCAACACTTAGAATATGTCTGCTGTCTGAACGCACAAACACATATACATGTACAGATTTATCAAACACATTGACCAAACACCACAGCTGTTGATAAATGCTTTATTTTGATTAGTAAACACGCATCACACAGACCAGGACTGAAGGCCACCTGATGGATCTTTCCAGAATGGCAGGTGAGCTGATTGAGTGGCAGAGGGCTGGTGATGTCCCAGACAGTCAGAGTTCCTTCCTTAGTGCCCGTTGCCAAGAGTGTGCCAGCTGGACTGAGATCTAAAGTATTAACCTGCATATGTGTTCACACACATACATAATAACTACATGCAAATGAGGTTAATTAAAATTTGACAACATAAAATGAATGGCATTTTCCAGGAACAGGGTACAAATTGGTGACCCTTTACTTTTTTAAAGCAAAAAGACACAAATTCCATGTTCTTTGGAGATATGTTGGATTAACTATTATATGACATAAAATAACAGCACAAAAAGTACTTATATATATATATATATATATCACACACACACACACACACACACACCCCGATCAGCCTTGGACCACCTTTGGTAGGTACTAACCACTGCATACTGGGAACACTCCAGAAGACCTGCCGTTTTGGAGATGATCTGACCCAGTGGTCTATCCATCACAATTTGGCCCTTGTCAAAGTCACTCAGATCCTTACACTCGCCCATTTTTCCTGCTTCCAACACATGAAATTCAAGAACTGACTGTTTACTTGCTGCCTAATATATCCCACCCCTTGACAGGTGCCATTGTAATGAGATAATCGATGTGTGTCTGATCAGTGTATATACTGTATATCCATTCACACACACAATACATTGTTACGTCCCTATAGGATCTGGTGTTGATTTGATGCAGAGATGGGTGTTCTGTATGTTTTTTGCTCTCTCTTTGTCCCTCTCTCTCTTTCAGTAGGTACAGATGAACTTGAGTGATGTCCATGTGATGTGTACTGGCAAATCAGTTAGCTCGCCGGTTTAAAAGGCAGCGTAAACCGGACGTCGGGGGAGCTCATCCTAGAGTGGATCTTTGAGAACTCTAGGACAGCGTGTGAGAGCTCCTGGGTTCTCTTCCCTGTCGCCAGACCAAACTGTGTTTTGTTTCTTATCCATCTGTTCTTTGGCTTTGCTGGTGAGTTATGTGACTCGTAAGTTTGAGTTTGGAGAGTAGGGGGTGACCTGCCCTGTTTATTTGATATTGTTTGTTCTGTTTTTGTTAGTGATGTTAGGCAAGTATAATTGTACTTTCATATGTTAGGTAACTTGCTTTGATGTTTTTTTTTTTTTTTAAGCAGTTCTGTATGTTGTTTTGGCCTTTGGTCATTCTGACGTTTTCTCCAATTTTCATATTCATTTAATAAACTTACAATTTCTTGATTTCAATTGTTATTGTTCTTTTTTTTGGTCTGATGGTTGGGATGGGAATCCACACGCACAACACATATTACACCCCAACACTAGACTGGGGAACATAATAACATAAGTAAATATTTCTATCCATTTTCTCAATCGTTAAGCTAAACCATTCAACGATGCTGCTTAAGTTATATTAAGAACAATTACCAAATGAGTACTTTTATTTAATTTACAGGACGTTTATGGGTTTAAAACTGTATTCAGACACAATTTTACAAATTTCGTAAAAAGATTGCAAAAATGGCATACCTAATATAAAAGAAATCTAAACTAAAACAGCGCATATAAATTTTTTTGACTTCCTGAGATGGAAAAACCGCTTTTGTGGACAAACAAAGTTTGTCTGAAAGTTAAGTACCTCCTATCACTGATGCTTTATACAAAAATTTGACCTCATTTTAAAAGTTTCAAGTGTTTGTTTGTACCCTATTTGAGGAAAGTGCCAAAAATAAAACACAACTGATTATATATCAATTTAGAAAATGTGTCCATACGAACCCCAGACTCATGCTCAAATTCAGCAATCAGATTAAACGGAGTCCTTTTATTATCAGATATTTCAGCTGCTACACACTCCCAAATCTGTCAAAGAAACACAGAGAAAGAAGGAAGACATTTACAAGTCAGGACAGGAGATTTTCATTTATATTTAAAGAAAATTATGTATGAAGCATCTTTCATTATTAAAACCATATAATGGTAAAAGGAAATGCAATTAGTTTGAATATACCACTGTCATTTTTCTTATATACCTTAACACAAAAATTGCAAGACATTAAAAAAAATTTTTTTAAAAAAATGTTGCTGGCTTTACGCAATTTCAGGCGTAAAAAGTGAAGGTGCAAAGGTTTTATCGGTCCACCATAAAGCAAAGTTGTGTTTACAATGAGCGCCTCCGAAGAAGAACGAATCGCTAAAGTATGTGAGGTTCATGACCTTTTTAGCATTCTTAATAGATTGTAAAATGGCCTTTTATGCACCTTTATTTTTCTTTCTCTTTTCATGCCTACTGCATGTAAAGCACTTTGAATTATTGCTGTGTATGAAATGTGTTATATATATCAACTTGCATTGCCTTTAGCAGTTTTATCTGAGACACTTACTGGAAAGCAAACAAGATATCCTTGAGCCAAACCGTATATTCTGCTTTGCTCACAGTACCCCCCAAACATTACTTAAAACACAAAACCGTGATTGGATGTTAACACATTATTCAGACAGCTCCTTACTGTATAAATAGTTGGTTCATGGCCAGAATAAGCTGCAATGTGGACCAGACTTTATGCACATACAAAAGTCTGTCTACATGAAACTACCTTCACAGTGGAATCCCAGGATGCTGTGTAAAGTTTGTCGTCCCTCCAGCAAATATGACTGACTGCATCATCGTGACCCATCAACGTGTCCTGTCGTCTTCCATATGCTACTGAGTAAAAATACCTACAGGAAACAAGTGAGGGGTCAAAGAAAGACCTGTGGTAAGTTTAGGAGGCAAAATATTGATGGTGACAGAATGAAGATGGCTATCGTATGAACGCTTACACGTTATTGTCCCATGAAGAACACACAACAATCTTATCTTCAGGCAGAATCAGACAGGATGAGAGTGCCTTAAAAGCCAAAGATTCAAATTAAAGCCTGAGTGTTTTAGTTGGATGTAAAACAAGCCTTTATGTACTGTTATGTTCCTTTTTATATGATTGAACAGATTACCATGTTGGAGAAGGATGTGCTTCTTTGCAGGGCACCATCTTTTGAGAACATCTTCAATGTAGAGTCTACATGAGGACCAATGACATAGGCATTCTTAAGTCATAAATATAAGAGTTAACTGTTACATTCATGGACATATTTAATTGTATTAGTTAATTATTCATTTATTTATTTTACATGTTTAATTGCATCCATGGGTATATGGCAATAATCCTTATTTTTATTTTTAATATAATGAAAGTTTATTTTTCTGAATATTTTCAGATAATACAGTTTGTGCTAAGAAAAAAATACATTTAAGAACCCAAAACTTCCTCCCCATTTCAAAAAGACCATTTATAGAGAAACATGTTTGTTACTTAAACATTCTCTACCTTTAAATTTCTCAATTATACTATAACTTTGCATTTGCAAATAAGCAACTTTGTTAATTTCACTCCAGTAAATACCTGCAGACCTATAAGTTGAAACGTGAAGAAAATGAGAATGTGTTTAAGGTAGAGGTAGGAAAAAGGGTGCCATTATGGTCTTATATGCTTATGGCATATACTGGCATTTTATATTAATTTAACAATGCATTTGGTGATTTGGTGAAGTCCGATGAAGACAATGAGAAACACTGAGTGAAATATCCCAATATATAAAACTTTTGAATCACACTGCACAAAAAAATAAATAAATGCAATAATATCATATCGTGACCTAAATATCGATATTATACTGTATTGCCAGTTACAGTGCATTCATAAAGTATTCAGACCCCTGTATTTTTTTCACATTTTGTTATGTTGCAGTCTAATGCTAAAATGCTTTAAATTATTATCTTATCACATCAATCTACACTCCATACCCCATAATGACAAAGCAAAAACCAGATTTTTGATAACTTTGCAAATGTATTAAAAAGAAAAAACTGAAATATTACATTGACATAAGTATTCAGACCCTTCACTCAGTATTATGTTGAAGCACCTTTGGCAGCGATTACAGCCTCAAGTGTTTTTGGGGATGATGCGACGAGCTTTGCACAACTGGATTTGTGAATTTTCTGCCATTCTTCTCTGCAGATCCTCTCAAGCTCTTTCAGGTTGGATTGGGACCGTCGGTGGACAGCCATTTTCAGGTGTCTCCAGAGATGTTCAATCGGGTTCAAGTGCAGGCTCTGGCTGGGCCACTCAAGGACATTCACAGAGTTGTCCCTAAGCAACTCTTGCATTGTCTTGGCTGTGTGCTTAGGGTCATTGTCCTGTTGGAAGGTGAACCTTCAGCCTAGTTTGAGGTCCTGAGCACTCTAGAGCAGGTTTTCATCAAGAATATCTCTGTATTTTGCTGTGTTCAGCTTTCCTTCAACCCTGAGCAGTCCCCCAGTCCCTGCCGCTGAAAAACACCCCCACAGCATTATGCTGCTACCACCACCATGCTTCACTGTTGGGATGGTATTGTGCAGGTGATGAGCAGTGCCTGGTTTCCTCCAGACATGATGCTTGGAATTGAGGCCAAAAAGTTCAATCTTCATTTCATCAGACCAGAGTCTAATATAGCCTTCCCCAGATCTGTGCCTCGACATAATCCTGTCTCTGAGCTCTGCAGACAGTTCCTTTGACCTCATGGCTTGGTTTATGCTCTGATCTGCATTTTCAGCTGTGAGACCTTATATAAACAGGTGTGTGACTTTCCAATTCATGTCCAATCAATTGAATTTGCCACAGGTGGACTCCAATTAAAGTGTAGAAACATCTCAAAGAAGATCCAGAGAAATGGGATGCACCTGAGCTAAATTTCAAGTGTCATAGCAAAGGGTCTGTATACTTATGTCAATGTGATATTTCAGAATTGTAATAAATCTGCAAAGTTATCAAAAATCTGGTTTTTGCTTTGTCATTGAGGTATGGAGTGTAGATTGATGTGAATTTTTTTTTTTTTTTTAAGCATTTTAGCATAAGGCTGCAACATAATAAAATATAAGATGGCGCAGCAGATGGCAGCCTCAGTGTGGAGCTCTCCAATTCTTTTGTTGTTTTTTGTTTGTTTGTCCTGTGTTTAGTAATTTTTTTCCAATCAGTTTTACCAGGGACAAATTGTTGAACATTCGGCAGCAAATACCAGACAATCTTTTTTAGTTTTTGACTATTCAGATGTTTTGCTGGACATTTTATTTGTAGGCACAGCTGTGTTGTTCAAGCACGCTACAAGACGCAAGTGAGGGAAGCGAGCCGGCACACTGGTCAAGCTCCGTCAGCGCGGCTTTCGAACAGTGATGCAGAGTATTCATCTAGCGAATCTCTGCTCTCTTCCTAACAAAACAGATGAACTACATCTAACCCATACAACAAGGACTTTTCCAACTCTGCTGCCTTGTGCTTCACAGAAACCTGGCTGAGTGAAGCCATTCCAGACAGTGTGGTACATCTGCCGGGTTTCCAGCTGTTCAGAGCGGATAGCATTGCGGAGTTAACGGGGAAGACGAGAGCCGGTTGAACATGCTTTTACATCAATGAAAGTTGGTGTACAGATGTAACAACTTTAAAGAAGATGTAATTTGCTGAAGCACCCCCAGATCGTCACAGATCCTCCACCGGGTCATCTAATGGTTAGACAGAGACCTGGTGAGGCCTTCAAGCCACAGTGTCTCGCACCCACTGTGAAATTTGGTGGAGGATCGGTGAAGATCTGGGGGTGCTTCAGCAAGGCTGGAATCGTCTTTGTAAAGGACACATGAATCAAGCCACGTGCAAGGTTATCCTGGAAGAAAACTTGCCTCCTTCTGCTCTGACAATGTTCCCCAACTCACAGTGCTCCATGCCACACAGCCAGGTCAATCAAGGTGTGAATGGAGGACCACCAGATCAAGACTCTGTCGTGGCTAACCCAATCTCCATACCTGAACCCCATTGAAAACCTCTGGAATGTGATCAAGAGGAAGATGGATGGCCACAAGCCATTAAACAAAGCCGAGCTGATTTAATTTTTGCACCAGGAGTGGCATAAAGTCATCCAACATCAATGTGAAAGACTGGTAGTGAGCATGCCAAGACACGTGAAAGCTGTGATTGAAATTCAGGGTTATTCTACCAAACATTGATTTTTTTTTAACTCTTCCTAAGTTAAAACATTAGTATTGTGTTGTTTAAAAATGAATATGAACTTGTTTTCTTCGCATTACTGGAGGTCTGAAAACACAGTATCTTTTTTGTTATTTTGACCAGTTGTCATTTTCTGCAAATACAGTTGAGCTCAAAAGTTTGCATACCCTTGGAGAACTGGTAATATATGTACCATTTTTAAAGAAAACATGAGTGAGCAGTCAAAACACATTTCTTTTATTTCTTATGGGACTCATATTCAACTGTTGGTTATAACAGAATGGCACAATCATAAAACAAAACATGGCAACAAAGAAAAAAATGAAATGACCCCTGTTCAAAAGTCTGCATACCCTTAGTTTTTAATACTGTGTATTGCCCCCTTTAGCATCAATAACAGCGTGCAGTCTTTTGTAATAGTTGTCTATGAGGCCCCAAATTCTTGCAGGTGGTATAGCTGCCCATTCATCTTCTCCAAATCTGTTTATATTTATCCAGCATATCCTACCTCATCTGCCATTACATTCCCTTGCACTATCCGTATATAACAGATTTGTATTTGTACAATATATATATAATTATTTTTTTTGTCATATTGTGTATTTCTATATATACACTCATTTTCTATTTGCTTTTAATTTTTATTCTATTTTTTTGTTGTTCTTGTTGTTGTATTGTTTGTGCACTGGAAGCTTCTGTCACAAAGACAAATTCCTTGTATGTGTAAGTATACTTGGCAATAAAGCTCATTCTGATTCCGATTCTGAAAATGTGAAAAAATTAGGGGGTCTGAATACTTCATGAATACACTGTACCTTGTGATTCCCTCCCCTAGTTTTAGGGGCAGACTACTGCCACCTAGTCCAAAAAAAATTAATAATTACATGACTTGAAAATCATGTCATGACAAAAATAATCAGTAAATGGCTGCAGAGATCCACTAATTAATTTCTGGTAATAACAAGATAAATTTGTGTATGTGTGTGTTTTCTGTACTGTGGATGCATTATGGTCTAACCCATTAAATTGTGTGTGTGTGTGTGTGTGTGAGATCTGCATTGTGGCAGAATTATTGATTTTATTTGACAAATTAAAAGAAAAAAAATTGTTCTCTGTTAAAGTCTTGGCCATTCATTCCTGTGCGTATTTGTGTGTGTATGAGAGTGCATGTGTTCTGCATTGTGGATGTGTTTCAGTCTCACCCATTCATTTTCTATGGACGGTCAAATCTGACCGTGAACAACACAAGTGTCGCTTTTTTTTTTTTTTTTTTTTACACAGCCTAAACTCATAGAATCCAGTCCAATTTTTTGATGAAGTATACCATTTTTATTAAAGAAACAAAAATGATCGAACAGTGCACAAGGTTAACGGTGAGCGGCATATTTCAGCGCAGATTGTTGTTTGAATCTGTTACTATTTAAAGTGTCTGTTGTTGAAGGATGGGGCAGTAAACAACTACAGAGAACCCGGCAGCAAACCCGCAACCCCTACCAAGCTTGGTCACTCATTTTGCATGCAAAAGTTATCTAATCATAGGACTTTTACTTGTTTGTATAGAAGTTTTAGAATTAAACAGGTAATTTTTTTCTAAGGGTCAAAGAAAGGATGGAAAACTGTCATGAAAAACAAAATGATGAGTTTTTGAGGCAAAAAACTTTACTAACGTTATAAGTGGACCTCAGGGAATGATGGACAACTATTTTAAAAAAACAATATGATACCATCCCTTTAAAGGTCTGAGAAATCAATCTTAGCAGCTTGGGAATTACTTATGGGAATTTGTCAGTGAAAGAAATAAACTAATGGATGGATTTTTTACCTTGAGATGTTGAGAAGACGAAGTCTCCACTGAGGGTCACAGCAATGTCTGTTACTGCTCTGAATACCCAAAACAACATACATCGTAAGGGTCAAAAGCACATAAAATCTCAATACTTATTCTATGACTCTCATGCACAGACATATATTTATGCAAACAGATACTCACTCCTTGTGTAGTTTGTGGCAGGACTGCAGTGTGAGTTTGTTCATGTTGCTCCAGGCCATTTTCTTACTCTCCTCTGTGAGGTCTTCAAATGACTCCATACTGGGAGAAACTGACCAGAAAACACAATAATGCATCAAAATCTGTCATAGGCACAGAGTACTCATGGACACCCAGCTGGAAAAACCAGGTCAGACCGTTTATGGAGGTAAAGTTTTTTTTTTTTTGGAAGGTTGTAGCTGGTTTGCTACTGGTCCCAAGTGGTCTACCATGCTGATTTCAGCCTTACCAGCCAGAAGCTCAGCTAACTAACCATTTAGAACAGCTAATAACCCGCGTGGACCAGCTAAAAACCAGGGATTTGTATAATTCAGAAATAAATTGAGAATGTCTTTTAAATTCCAATTTAACTTGAACTGAAGCAGCAAACAGGATGCAGAATTGTCATTTAAATTAGAAATTAAAAAAAGTCGAAAAAAACCACCGCACACCTGATAAGTTATCAGCAGGTGCAAAGAAAAAACACTGAAGTAAATAAATAAGAAAAAGCTCAGCGCAACCCTGCTATAAACCATGTAAAATACACTATATTGCCAAAAGTATTCGCTCATCTGCCTTTAGACGCATATGAACTTAAGTGACATCCCATTCTTAATCCATAGGGTTTAATATGACGTCGGCCCACCCTTTGCAGCTATAACAGCTTCAACTCTTCTGGGAAGGCTTTCCACAAGGTTTAGGAGTGTGTTTATGGGAATTTTTGACCATTCTTCCTGAAGCGCATTTGTGAGGTCAGACACTGATGTTGGACGAGAAGGCCTGGCTCGCAGTCTTCGCTCTAATTCATCCCAAAGGTGCTCTAACGGGTTGAGGTCAGGACTCTGTGCAGGCCAGTCAAGTTCTTCCATACCAAACTCGCTCATCCATATCTTTATGGACCTTGCTTTGTGCACTGGTGCGCAGTCATGTTAGAACAGGAAGGGGCCATCCCCGAACTGTTCCCACAAAGTTGGGAGCATGGAATTGTACAAAATCTCTTGGTATGCTGAAGCATTCAGAGTTCCTTTCACTGGAACTAAGGGGCCAAGCCCAGCTCCTGAAAAACAACCCCACACCATAATCCCCCCTCCACCAAACTTCACAGTTGGCACAATGCAGTCAGACAAGTACCGTTCTCCTGGCAACCGCCAAACCCAGACTCGTCCATCAGATTGCCAGATGGAGAAGCGTGATTCGTCACTCCAGAGAACGCGTCTCCACTGCTCTAGAGTCCAGTGGCGGCGTGCTTTACATCACTGCATCCGACGCTTTGCATTGCACTTGGTGATGTATGGCTTGGATGCAGCTGCACTCTACGGCCATGGAAACCCATTCCATGAAGCTCTCTACACACTGTTCTTGAGCTAATCTGAAGGCCACATGAACTCTGGAGGTCTGTAGCGATTGACTCTGCAGAAAGTTGGCGACCTCTGTGCATTATGCGCCTCAGCATCCGCTGACCCCGCTCTGTCATTTTATGTGGCCTACCACTTCGTGACTGAGTTGCTGTCATTCCCAATTGCTTCCACTTTGTTATAATACCACTGACAGTTGACTGTGGAATATTTAGTAGCGAGGAAATTTCACGACTGGACTTGTTGCACAGGTGGCATCCTATCACAGTACCACGCTGGAATTCACTGAGCTCCTGAGAGCAGCCCATTCTTTCACAAATGTTTGTAGAAGCAGTCTGCATGCCTAGGTGCTTCATTTTATACACCTGTGGCCATGGAAGTGATTGGAACACCTGAATTCAATTATTTGGATGGGTGAGCGAATACTTTTGGCAATATAGTGTAGCTGTTATCATCAAAGCGGCTTTTAGCTGGACTTTCCAGCAGTGCATCCTCATTTTGCACACAGCTAATATTCAGTGTCACACCTGGTGAGAAGTCACTGCTGCTGAGGCTGGGTGTTGCTGACAGGTTGTGGAAGCGTGGAGTGATTCTCTGAGGATGAGGAGTGGTGAAAAGCTGCCGTGGCGTTTGACCAAACTCCAAAATCTGAGTCAGCATGGCTATTTTCTGGTCAGGGTCCTCAATACTGCAGAAACACACATATACACACTGACAAATGTACACTGACATAAAATGAAACACACACAAAAACTGCATCAAAAATAGATTCAATGATCTAAACATGAACAAACATTTTAGAGAGAGAGATATTTGAATTAGATGTTTACCTATCACAGTCCACTCCTCCCTCATATGTTAATGGGTGGAAAACTGTAACATAGCAGACATTATAGTTATTTGTTATAAATAATGCAATACTTTCTCATGATATTTCTCAATATGTTCTCATCATTTTTTTTTTACTGAAGTCTTGAAATATGGTGCACAAGTTGTATGTTCTACATGCATTGTACTTTTTTGGAGCTTTACAGCACCAGTTCCTATTTAATTTCATTGAAACATGTAAGTATTTAGCATTCATTATAAAAGCGACATTTTAATGTTAACTATCCCTATTCCCTTTAAATGATTAGTGGTACTTTGCAAGAGTGCATTCATTCATTTTACCATTATGGGCAGCCACAGCTTCACTTCCTCTCTGTTTGTATCCAAAGATTAGATCAATCCACTCATGCAGATGTTCAGACACATACTGACTCTCCAGAGCTGAACGCATTTTCTGTAAGAACTCATCTGCATCTGTGCATACATACACATGAAAAAATCTTTTAAAGAGTTAGAGAAAGTCAGTGAAGAGGGTGCTGTTTTTTTTTGCAGTCTTTTGACGATATTTAAAATCTCATTCTTAATATTTACTTGTTCTGAAATGGTTTAAAAGCATGTTTTTGTACAATCGGAGAAACCATAATATTGGACGAAACAGACACTGTTGTCAAGTTGACTAAAATTCTTAAAGGGATAGTTCACCCAAAAATGAAAATTCTCTCATCATTTATTCACCCTCATGCCATCCCAGATGTGTATGACTTTCTTTCTTCAGTAGGACACAAATGAAGATTTTTAGACAAATATCTCAGCTCTGTAGGTCCATACAATGCAAGTGAATGGTGACCAGAACTTTGTAGCTCCAAAAATCACATAAAGGAAACATAAAAGTAATCCATAAGACTCCAGTGTTTAAATCCATATATTCAGAAGTGATATAATAGGCGTGGGTGAGAAACAGATCAAAATTTAAGTCCTTTTTTACTCTAAATCTCCACTTTCACTTTCAGATGTGAAAGTGAAACTAAACCTAGGGCTGTCACGATTATGAAATTTGGCTGGCGATTAATTGTCAAACAAATAATTGTGATTATGTCCATTAATTGTGTCTTTTAGGACTTTCACGATTAATTGTCACATAAATTGTCATATTTACCTTCAAAGATATAAATCAGATAATAAAATGTGATTTCCTTTTAAGGCTTAATAAAATAACATGAAAAATAATAATGTTTAAATATAGAAATATTTCTCAATACTTCAAATATGTCTCTCTTTTTGGTCAACTTTAGTTTTGGTCAGGTTTACATTAACATTGTTGTTTTGAAAATTTAAAGATTGTTTTTTATATTTATATTATGCAATAGTAAATATTTCTGTCTTAATTTCTTCACTTTCACACGTGTAATGCTCTTTGATTAAACCCACGAGCCCTTATTTCTCGTGAAGCAAAACCTTTTATTTCATCATTTTATCACTCAACAGAAATAGAGCAAGCATGCGTCACCTCCTCTGTGTCACTGCGTGTATGAACCTACTATGACCAGTAACATTTGCTATTACACGATCGTTTAAAGTGAAGCCGACTATCAAAGTTTATATTTGTTTGTTTATATTTTCGCGGGAGTCTGCTAACGGCGTGCGCGTGAGGGAAGCGGTTCTCGCGCTCTTCCGGACAGGAGCTGCAGGTTGAGCTCAGTGACGCTCGGAGTTCAACTGAATGACACACAAACGTGCCATTCATGGCACTTGTACAGTATATTCGCTTAAAATTCCCTTATTTGGGCATTAAAATGTGATTGGAATTTGAAGTGCACAATAATGGTGGTTGTCTCAAATAACCGCAGTTAGATCAAATAACCACGAGCAGACGATTATTTAATAATCGCGACAGGCACCACATGTGACTTTCAGGTGTAAAAGTGAAAGTGGAGATTTAGAGTAAAAAAAAGACTTACATTTTTATCTGTTTCTCCCCCACACCTATTATATTGCTTCTGAAGATATGGATTACTTTTATGTTTCTTTTATGTGATTTTTGGAGCTACAAAAGTCTGATCACCATTCACTTGCATTTTATGGACCTACAGAGCTGAGATATTCTTCTAAAAATCTTCGTTTGTGTTCTGCTGAAGAAAGAAAGTCATACACATCTGTGATGACATGAGAGTGAGTAAATGATGAGAGAATGTTCATTTTTGGGTGAACTATCCCTTTAATGTAGGAGCTAAAATACAATACAAACCTAAAAATAATCAAGGCATGTTTAGCATAAACAAGAATTACATTTAATCATATTACTTATATGTACCGTTGAACTGATTCACTGAAACAGACAGTTTGAAAGAACAAATTTGCAGAACTTTCTAAAGCTAATTTTGATTCGGACTGAGTGCAAGCCAATTGATACTGAAAAGAACCAACTTCTCCCACAACTTCGCTACTTCCACAGTTTCTTGAGTCATGAGTTGAGAGAGTGGAAATTAACCTATTGGTACAATATTTTATGAAATTTAACTTGATGTCTGCAATTTTCCTTTACTTTTATTTCAGCAAAACAATCATCAAGAATATATTGTAAATATTCTTTACTGCCAGTCCTGATATTAAAGAGAAATTTATAAAGGACGAAACAGAAGAAGAAAGACAGTGGAAATGAGACAGATATAACAAAAAAAAAACAGACATTCACCTGATGACCATGGAGGAAGCTCAACATTTTCTACTGTCCTGCCTCCCTGTCTCCTGCCCAGATCTAAATGCTGCAGATTCTTCAGAAAGCTGCTGTCGTTCCCGTAGAACTCAGGAATCAGCTGATAAACACAAACACACACACACAAACACATCAAGGACTTTACTCAAATTTGGACCTATTTGCAAATTACTCATGTCTTGTAACTTTGGCTTCATTTCACAGAATTATTAAAGGTTCAATATTGCAATATGATCATAAAAGAGGCAGGACTTTTCAAAATGTAAAATATAAAACAAAATGCATTTTTCCTCACCTCTTTGAAATCAGTACCGCCCTCTAAACAGTTCTTCCATGTCTCTCCAACACTGTATGCACAAATATATATCTCTGTGAAGTCTATTGAAAAGTTTGAGTAAGTGTGTGTGTTTATGTGCTGGTGTGTTGGTGCAAATACCTGTTAAACATTCTGTCCGCATGGTCGAAGCGTCCGTTCTGCAGGCACAGCATGTGTTCTGGAGCTGCAGGAAGGCAAATGACGCTTCAGCAAATGCTGCATGGAACTGCAGGCAGTGTCCAAAATTTACATTCATCAAGTACCAAATGAAAATACAGTTGAAGTCAGAAGTTAACATACACCTTAGCCAAATACATCCCTGTCTTAGGTCAGTTAGGATCACTACTTTATTTTAAGAATGTGAAATGTCAGAATAATAGTAGAGAGAATGATTTATTTCAGCTTTTATTTCTTTCATCACATTCCCAGTGGGTCAGAAGTTTACATACACTTTGTTAGTATTTGGTAGCATTGCCTTTAAATGGTTTAACTTTGTTCTATCCGATTGAGGTCAGGGCTTTGTGAAGCCTCAGCCTTTTTCCTCCAAACATAATGATGGTCATTATGGCCAAAAAGTTACATTTTTGTTTCGTCAGACCAGAGGAAATTTCTCCAAAAAGTAAGATCTTTGTCCCTATGTGCACTTGCAAACTGTAGTCTGGCTTTTTTATGGCGGTTTTGGACCATTGGATTCTTCCTTGCTGAGCAGCCTTTCATGTTATGTCAATATAGGACTCGTTTTACTGTGGATATAGATACTTGTCTACCTGTTTCCTCCAGCATCTTTACAAGGTCCTTTGCTGTCGTTCTTGGTTTGATTCGCACTTTTCGCACCAATATACATTCATCACTAGAAGACAGAATGCGTCTCCTTCCTGAGCGGTATGATGGTGGCGTGGTCCCATGGTGCTTATACTTGCTTATTATTGTTTGTACAGATGAACGTGGTACCTTCAGGCATTTGGAAATTGCTCCCAAGGATGAACTAGACTTGTGGAGGTCCACAATTTTTTTTCTGAGGTCTTGGCTGATTTCTTTTGATTTTCCCATGATGTCAAGCAAAGAGGCACTGAGTTTGGAGGTAGGCCTTAAAATACATTCACAGGTACACCTCCAATTCAGTACACCTCCTATCAGAAGCTAATTAGCAAATTGTCTAAAGGCTTGACATCATTTTATGGAGTTTTCCAAGCTGCTTAAAGGCACAGATTAACTTAGTGTATGTAAACTGACCCACTGGAATTGTAATATAGTCAATTAAAAGTGAAACAATCTGTCTGTAAACAATTGTTGGAAAAATTACTCATGTCATGCACAAAGCAGATGTCCTTAATGACTTGCCAAAACTATAGTTTGCTAATATTAAATCTGTGGAGTGGTTAAAAAATGAGTTTTAATGACTTCAACCTAAGTGTATGCAAGTGTATTGCAAATAAATTTGCATTAAAAAAAAGTTTAAGAAAAGAAAAATTATTATAGTAAATAAAACATTTAATTAAATAAAATAATAAAAAAAACAAGCCAAGCCAAGCTAAAACAAGACAAAAAATAAGCACTTACCAACTCTGACGAGGTAGAAAAGCACATATCCAGGCGATGAGTAATGACTGCCGTACATAAAATGAGGTTCGGGCATATCTCTGTAACGTTCCTGTAGCACACACACACACACACACACACACAAAACTTAAGCCAAAAACAAATCGTATACATCCAGAACTTTTATAAGACAATCAAAAGATCTGAACATATTGAGCATGTCTTTGTGTACACTTGATTCTCACCAGTAATCTCTCCAGTCTCTCTGTGTTCAAAGCTCCAATTGGTTTACTGAGATCTCGAAATGAAGCAGGATTCAACAAGTCTGGTAAAACAAAACAAAAAAACAATCACACACATATATTTCAGACTTTGACCCAAAAAAGTATTCTGACACTTAAGTCACACTTAAAATGTATGAATTTCATTGCAAAAGATAATATAATATCAAACTGCATCTGCACTTAAATGCTGCTAGAACTTTTCACAAAATCAACATGCTTGTTCTGTCTTTAAAATTAATGACACTTATTTTTGATATTATGTTATATTATGCAACAACTATACAATAAGTGTTACTAAAGTGCTTTTTGGGACCAATTGAAGTGTGTGTGTTATAGAGAGACTGACCTAATTGTGAGCTGCTATAGTCACTTATGACCCAGGGGAACACAGGATACTGTGAAAGATCATTTACACTGCGGTCTGCCAGATTGTTGAGATGTAGCAGGTACTGATAGTTGGAGATATGTCCTCTCTGCCACTGCAGCATGTAGCTCTCTGCTGTGTGTTCAGTCATATGATTCTCTACATCACAAATACAACACATCAATGTTATGTTTACTTCTCTAAATTCAGTTCTTTTGTTCTAGACCAATTGGAAAAAACATTTCATACCAAGTTTAGGTTAAGCTGTGTTTTGGGAAATATTTGAAGATAGCTGGTTTTACATGGGTTCTAGCTGTTCCCAGGTGGTTAAGATGCTTGATCAGCAGGACAACAAGCTTGTGAAGTTAAGGTCAACCATCAAAAGTCAAGCTGGTTTATTGTTGGTAAAATGTGGTCTACTGCACCAGTTCTAACCAGCTTGACCAAAACGTTCTACCAGCTTTAATCAGCCTGACTCAGATGGTTTACCAGCTCTAACTAGCTTGACCAAGTTGGTCTACCAGTTCTATCCAGCTTGACCAATGAGTTCCACCAGGTCTTACCAGCTTGACCAAGTTGGTCTTCCAGTTCTAACCAGCTTGACCAATGAGTTCCAGTTCCACCAGGTCTAACCAGCTTGTCCAACGAGTTCCACCTGGTCCAACAAACTTGACCATGATGGTCTACAAGCTCTAACCAGCTTGACCAAGTTGGTTTACCAGCTCCAACCAGCTTGACCAAATTGGCCTACCAACTCCAACATGCTTGACAAGTTGATCTACCAGCTCCAACCAGCTTGATCAAGTTGGTCCACCAGCTCGACCAAGTTTGTCTACAGTCTCCAATCAACTTGACCAAGCTGGTCTTCCAACTCCAACCAGCTTAACCATGTTGGTCTACCAGCCCCAACCAGCTTGACCAAGTTTGTCGTCCAGCTCGAACCAGCCTGGCCAAGTTGGTCTACCAGCTCCAACCAGCTTGACCAAGTTAGCTAGCCTACCAGCTCCAACCAGCTTGACCAAGTTAGCTAGCCTACCAGCTCCAACCAGCTTGACCACGTTAGCTAGCCTACCAGCTCCAACCAGCTTGACCACGTTAGCTAGCCTACCAGCTCCAACCAGCTTGACCAAGTTAGCTAGCCTACCAGCTCCAACCAGCTTGACCAAGTTAGCTAGCCTACCAGCTCCAACCACCTTTTGCAAGTTTGTCTACCACCTCCAGCAAGCTTGAACAAGTTGGTCTACCAGGTCGACCTTGAATATATCTAGTAGTCCATCAAGACAACCATGTCAGTAGCTGGTTTAAATTGGAATTTCCTGCAGAGTATAATGTAAATTAATCTTAGATAAAATCTTAGGATACATAAACATATGAAACCTACCAAGGAAAGTTGCAATGTAGTAGTAAAGCTCATCTCTGTCTTTAGTATTGTAGAACTTCAGGTAGATATCCGAGCACAAATCATTCTCTGTGCAAAACACCTCAAGACCCTAAACACACACATTACATTAAAATATATCATAAAAACACAAAAGAATGCATCTCTGCAACCAGATAAACCATTCATGCATACATACCAGATATACAATATGCACACTTTCAATACACACACACACACACACACACTCACCAAAGGTCTCAGTCCATGTCTTCGTTTGTAGATCCATCTAACGCTGTGTAACCCAATCCGCACTACAGCATCCTTTCAGAAACACACATTAAAAGCAGTGAAGGTGCTGCACACTCAGTAGAGAAAAATGTCTTAAAGAAAACTCAAAGAAAGTAACATACAGGATAACCATTCATAGGCTGGAAATATAGATTGAGGTCAGTGATGCAAACGTGACCAGCGTTTGTCACCAAAGGAGAAACCATCTCTGCCACACATTCCATGTGTGGCCGCTCGAATACATTCTCAAAACTAGACAAACACACACAATAAATAAATGCATAAAACACATAAGCATCCATTAAATTCATCTTTCTGCCTGACCACAATGCTGAAATAGCAAGTGACTGGGTTTTAACAGCTAGATTAAGAGATTAATCTCAAAGAAACTCTAATGCTATCAGTTTCATTTAGTCCGAAATCTCCAGAACAAGCAAGCTAAATAAATGAACGTGACACTGATGTTACCTGTTCTTATCAAAACAGGTTCTTGCCAGTCTGGACTGCAAGATAGCTGCAATCTACCGAAGAAACACAGAGATATTCAGAGATGCAACAATCACTGCTCATAACAACAAATTTGTTAGTGTGCGTATTTGTATAATTTGACTAACCATAGCTGTCTGGTCGCCCAGTTTATCAAGACAGGTTGCTCTGTGTAACTATAAAAATAGCAATATTGCTTAACAAACAATGTGAAAGTCTGAATGAACATTCTTTAATTGAAAAACAAAATCACAGACAAACCTGCAGTAATATCTGAACAACATCCTCTGTTTTTCTGGAATCATCCAGTTGGAATATGAATTTTCTTTCTCCCTAACATGTAAAAAGAAACCATTATTTACACAAACGTCTACAATGACAATACTAGAGCGGAAAAAGTTAAGTGACTAAATACCACACAGGCAAATATCAAATGGCAATTTAACATTTTAAATGTGCCAAAACAAAGAAAGAATAAGCAAGAGAAGAAAATACCAAAATGGATTATAATTGCTCCCGATATATATATGTTTTCTGGACATGGCATCATTTGAAATTACATCTAAATCCCATGATACATGAATATGGTATCATTCAGTGCCATAGTATACATCAAAGTACCATGGTACTTCCACAGGCACAAAAAATAAACTCACCCTTTCATATTTATATGGAGCAACCACGTTTCCTTCTTTAATTAGATAGACCTGTCACAAAGCAACAACAAAGCAAAAAGACTTGGTTAAAAAATACTATCAGTTGAAACCTTGCAAGAGGACAACTATAACCAAAAAATGTAAAAAGGTAACACATACTCACCAGCTTGGTTTCAATGAGAATACAGGCAGGTTTACTTCTGCAAACGCACAAGAAAAGGAAATGAAACAAGGACAAGAAAACTTCACAAAAGACACTGCAATAGTATGAATGCAACAACATCCATTACTATTGGTATAAGTAACTGAATATCAATAAACAAATCAATGCATTCATGTGAACAGTAATTAAAAAACTGTTACTCTATAAATAGGTTGCTCTCATTTTCCTCCACTGTTTCTATTCCTCTGCAGTCTTTTAGAGGAATCTATATGAAAGACAATAAGATTGCATTTTCTTATGGTAATATCATAGCAAATACAGGATCAGCTGACCAGTTCACAGTATGTTTAGTGATAAAATGATGGTGATACCTTTAAAACAGGCCCTGTTGTGCCATCTGGCTCAAAAATCACAGATTTGGAACATATCTTTAGTGAGCCACTGGTCCGTCTGCATATACAGAGAAACATAAACATCGATCAGACTTTTTCAGCAGTATTCATCCATGCAGTGAACATCTGGATGTATGCATGGATGTAATCCATTGTGGATGTGTGTACAAATCAAAAACGATCCCACTGGATAAACTAAAAAACACCTGAAAATTGGTATTTGTTAATCCATTTGGGTGTTATTTCAAGCAGGGACTGCTGTGTTCTATATCGCGACCCTCTCGCATTTCCCTCATAATTTATTCAAGATCATTTCAGCTCACCTGTCTGCCTCTGTACCTCTGATGGTCAGATTATATGCTGTGTGCTGTTCAAAATAATGTTCCTCCAGATCCAACAACAACAGTGAAAATCTGAACAGACACATAGAAGAGATTGCGAGTACAGACAGTGAGTTGCAACAGGACAGCTAGAAGGGGAAAACAAACTATACCACAGATGTGAGAAAACAAAGAAGTGATGAATTTTACAAATGAACTGAACAGCTCTCCACTCTAGTCAAACAGTCCAGTAGGAATCCGATCACATGTCTGTTTAGCTAAATACTGCATATACTTCTAACATGATAAAGGATCTTAATGGGTTCAAATTAAAATCATCTAAGAGCCAAATAAGACTTGAAACTGAAATTTCTACAGGATTGTCATTTGATTCTTAAAGAGCTCTATTGGATATTGAGCATTTCTACTTTCTTCTGCAGAACACAAATGAAGATTTCTAGAAGAATATTTCAGCTCTGTAGGGCTTCACAATGCAAGTGAATGGGTGCCAAAATTTGAAGCGCCAAAACACACTGAAAGGCAGCATAAAAGTAATCCATACGACTCCAGCTGTTTTAATTCTTGTCTTCAGAAGTGATCTAATCAGTTTTGGATGAGAACAGACCAATATATAAATCCTTTTTCACTGTAACTCTTGACATCAGCCGTTTCCTTCCTTTGCGATCATGATTTCAAGCTCGATTACACTTCCTAGCGCCATCTAGCTCTGCACATGTCAAGCACTAGGGAGTGTAATCGAGCTTGAAATCATGATCGTGCCAGGAGACTGCAATGGCAAGATGTACCATGTAAAAGGAGTTATATTTCAGTCTGTTCTCAACCAAAATTGCTTAAGAAGACATTGAATAAACCACTGGAGTCTTATGGAATACTTTTATGCTGCTTTTGTGCTTTCTGAAGCTTCAAAGACTTGGTCACCATTCACTTACATTGTAAGGACCTACAGAGCTGAAATATTCTTCTAAAAAACAAAGAAAGGCATACACATCTGAGATGGCATGAGGGTGAGCAAATAATGAGATAATTTTCATTTTTGGGTGGACTATCCCTTTAAACATGCATGTTTCTGTCCAGTAGGGAAAAAAATCTCACTAAGATCCAATGTTATATTCAAAATACCAATTAGGCTACTTTATGAGTTTTTGAGTATGGTATGTATGAAGACTGTGCATAGGGAAAGGTTTATGTTAAGATCAAAACAAAACATCTTTAACTCAGCAGATAGACATGCGTCATGTGCGGCATGGAAACGCGACGCTTTGTAAGACTGTAAAATGTGTTTTGTTGTGCTAAGACAACACTGGCCTACGAAGCGGATGATTCAGCGAGCTAAAGTGCAACACTGCGCCTTAAGTCAGAGTGCTGTGGCCCGCACCGACATGAGAGAGCACACCCTTGACCATCTCCAGAACATTTCGAGCTGCAGGTATAAACATATTCGAATATGAAAGCGCAATGCGTCGGCGCGACTGCAGTGAAATACCTTTCTTTGACGCGATCGTTCTGCCTGATGAAAGCCATGAGGACCCGCAGCCGCTGTCGCGAGAGATGTAAACACGGAAATCCTTTGAGAGGGGAAGCACCAATTGATCACCGTCATTCTTGCGCTCATGTGTCTCTCTTTCTGTGGAAAAACAACAGCTACAAACACGATTCAATGACCGATTTAACACTTGTGTGTCAATTTAAAAAAGTTATTCAGAGGACCTTAGAGGACAAAAATGTCCACGTCAAAAAACTGCCGTAATACTATTATATATAATATTATTTTCCACTTTCAATGAGTTAATTTTTTTAACCAACATCAGTCCTGATTATAACTACCAAATATTCATTTTCAGGATTTTAACCCTTTAAATGGCAGTTTGTTTACATAATGCCACTGTTGTTTTTCACACACACACACACACACACACACACACACACACACACACACACACACACACACACATTTCTCAATACACACATACAAAACACACTCTGACATCCATACCAACACACCCACACAATTTTAGCTGCATCATTTATTCAATTGGCCTGCAGTGCTCTATAATACACCAAATAGAAAATAGGTAAAAAGAATGTATTTGCTCCATAGGCTAAACATGAGAAAAATGGCGCCACCTGGTGGAAAATATTAAAAATTCAAATTTTGAAGCCAGGGCTCCAGAATGAAAGCATAATATCATAGAATTCATGATTTTATGCTTTAATGGCACTGGGATCAAATATTGCAGTTTTAATGGGTTTCAATGGGGACATTTTTGTCCTGAAGGTCCTGAGTGTAACTATTTTGTGTATTATAGATGTATTATAGGAAAATAGGTTGAAATTCCAAAATTCCCCCAAAAATACACACCTTTAGCAAAATGTATGCCAATGGCATTAACACAGCCAAAATGATTAAAAAAATAATAATACATTTAAAAAAAATGTCCCAAAGGTCGCACAAGGGTTAATTTAATGTTAATGTTTTTCATTCAAAATTTTACATTAAGCTTTAAGAAAAAAGTTCACCTAAGATGAAATGAAATAAATAAAATAAAATAAAATTAGGCTATGTCATTTATTATGTTGGCTTCACATCCACCAAACTTAACACATAACTCCACACTGTTCTGACTCGGGTTGTTATGACTTTTCTAACTGAATTACCGTTTTTGCACAGCAGGCAATCAAACACCCCCAAAATCCCATAGACATACAGTAACGGAATGTTCAAATCCGAAGGAATCGTAAGGAATTTTGGACCATTCTTCCTTACAGAACTGCTTCATCTCAGACATATTCTTAGGATGTCTGGTGTGAACAGCTCTCTTGAGTTCATTCCACAGCATCTCTATTGGGTTAAGGTCTGGGCTCTGACTGGGTCACTCCAAAGGTGCATTTTCATTTTTTGAAGCCTTTCTGTAGTGGATTTACTTAAATGTTTAGTGCCATTGTTCTGCTGCATCACCCAACTTCTGCTGAGCTTCAGTTGGCATGCAGCCCCCCCTGATATTATCCTGTAGGATATCTTGATAAACTTGGGAATTCATTTTTCCCTCGATGATGTCAAGCGGTCCAGGCCCCGAAGCAGCAAAGCAGCCCCAAATCATGACGCTTCCTCCACCATATTTCGCTGTTGGGATGATGTTTTCATGTTGGAATGCGGTGCCTTTTTTTTTTTGTTTTGTTTTTTTGTGTAAGCTTTTCTTTCTTTATTTGTTTCGTGGTTTTCAGTATTTTACAGTCCTCAACATTCCTTCTCTTTTAGTTCAATGTGTCCCACATCACATGGGTGAGACTAGATAAAGCTGTTGCCCATCAAATAAAGAAATACAAGTAAATACAAAGCTGGCACTTGGTTGTGATTGTAAATCAAACAGCCTATTTTTTATTTTATTTTAAATACTAGACACCTTTTAATCAAAAATAAAGCTTAAAATGTCACACAGCCGAAAAAGTTAAACAGATAGTACAGATGCACAGAAGGGTATAAATAGGCTTACTTTTATTTTTGATCTTAATAAATGGGGTGAACAATTGGAACAGATGACATTCCAGGAGCCCCTCCCTAACTGTGAAGGCAAAGAAGAGTGGCTCCATTTTGATTGGATCGTAGCAGGACCAACACAAATAAATGCCAAACGCAGCCATCAGATAAGATGCTTGGACAACTACCAGACACCCCTCACAAGGCAGGAAGGATCTTCCAACACGTTGGAAAAGACTTCTCATTGGTCTATGAGTGGTTTCTTAGCAACATCTCAAACCCCCCCATCCTAAGGTTTGATCTAAGACCAGAGGTGAGAAGGACAATACAAATTCTTCAAGACCTCTCAAAGCAGCATTAACATACCATGTGGAAAAAGCTGAAACAAAGAAGCCACAAAGACAAATCTTTATACACAAACTTTTACTCCTAACATGGACACCAACTGCAACACATCCACTCCATGTTTGTTCACAGAACTGTTTATGTAAATTGCATGTACATTAAAATATGCAAATGTTCCACATAGAGAAGGGAGGGTGAGCCACATTGTGTTGGCCCCCTCCAATGTCAGCAGCCAATCATAACCCTGAAACAAGAAGCGCCAAACTGAAATCTCCTCATCATCAGGAAGGTATAAAACTATCCTCCGGATGATCACACCTTTGTTCTGAGTTCCCGCCTGTTCGAGTCGTGAGCAATAACAGAATAATAATCAATGTTCTGAATCTCCGGCCTGAGTGGTAGGAGATGTAACAGAACACAAATCATCCAATGTGCTAAGTCTCCGCTCCACAGAGAGAGAGAGAGGACAACAGATCACCCAACGTTCTTAGTGTCAATCCGAGAGACAGTAGAAGATCGACTCAGTACCAAGTCTCAGTACAAGAGACTATTGGAACGGCAAGTTCAGAATCCCTATACCAGGGAGATAACTACAGCGACAAGGTTTAGCTCTGGCGAGCAAAACTTCTCTTCAAGTTTCATTCATCTGCGTGTTCCAGATGATGAATCTTGCACCGACATAAGGGCTGTATATCTGTGTGTTCCAGATTATGAATCTTGCACCGACATTAGGGCTGTATATCTGCGTGTTCCAGATGATGAATCTTGCACCGACATAAGGGCTGTATATCTGCATGTTCCAGATTGCAAGAACCCTCTCGGTGCTTCCAAGAGATCAGCATTCCTCATCTTCTTTGTGTCCAAGGCTGCTGAAAAGGAATCCAGCTCCTTCCCCACTGTAACGTGGACCTGAGCTCCAGTGGAAGAAGTCACCATCACGAACTCATCGATCGATCAAGCAGAACGTAAATATCTCTATCCAAACTTCTCTCCAGAGACCTTGGCATTGGTGTATACTATCAGTTTATGATTATCTAATGTTCTTTAGATTACATAACCTGTATATGAAATGTCTAGCAAATAATCTTTGAGTTATTTGTTGAATAGAAATAAGGTTTCCACATTATTAAATAATAGAGAAATAGCAATTTATCTTTCCATAATATAATAGTCATACTTTGCCATTGCTACATTCAGTTCAACCACTTACATCTTTCCATCCTATGCACTTTATTTACCAATTCATTTATTTGATCTTTTAGCATATTAGTACCATTTTGTATTTTTCGTTAGTTATTCTTGTTTATATTTTTTAAATAAAACTAATTTTATTACAACTGTGTGTTCCTTGTGTTGATGATACAGAATCGCTCTAAAGGGTTAGGCTGAATCTTACAATTCCTTCAGTTTATTCAGATGACCAACTCAATCCAATTTACATCATTTTAATTTATTGAATGGTCCATTTGGATCATTCTTTTACTGTTAAGGTGAAACTACTTAGCTGGTGCCCCGAGGATGGAGGGAGGGGCAATCTGATATTCATACTCACACACACATACACACCTTAAGTGTCATGTGATCAAAAATCACCACATACTTTGATGTCTTGTGTGAAGCCCAGTTAATTTCAATTGGCGCCAGGGTAATTCTCACTAAGGCACAATAAGAATAATTGTAAATTTAGTTTAGGGATACAATGATTGGTCTTTTGAGCTTCAAGTTTTACTTTGCTTTTTTCACATCTGAAAATTAAAGTGAAGATTTAGAGGAAAAAAAGACTTAAATATTGTTCTGTTTCTCACCTACACCTATTATATTGCTTCTGAATATATGGATTTAATCACTGGAGTCGCATGGATTATTTTTATTTTTCCATTATGTGATTTTTGGAGTTAAAAAAGGTCTGATTACCATTCACTTGCATTGTATGAACCTACAAAGCTGAGATATTTGTCTAAAAATCTTCATTTGTGTTCTGCTGAAGAAAGAAAGTCATACACATCTGGGATGGCATGAGGGTAAATAATGAGAGAATTTTCATTTTTGGGTGAACTATTACTTTAAACAGACCATTTTAGACCACTGCAGCTTTAAGACTTCTGTGTCAGATATCAGAACCCTCTATTATGATTGGCAAACCTCCTCATTATTTTGTTGAATAATGCCAAGACATTCAGATACTTCTAAGTGTGCCTACTGTAAATGTCACTGAAGCCACCCTTAAAATGTAACAAAATAAGTGACATTCCTTTTAAAGACAAACACAAACACACTTTTCACGCAAGATATTTAACAAAATTAAGTTTCAAATGATAAAACATTAGATGAAACTTGCTTTGGCCACTGTATAAAGGCATGTAGGCTACGAAATACTCTATACTAAAGTGATAAACATGCCATTTCCTTTGGTAGTACATTACATTTAGTCAATTGTAATCCACAGTATACTGTAGCTTTGCGCCACTCATTCACGTGCTCTCTCCACTAAAAGAACGAGACATATCTCTGCAGAAAAAAGTCCACTATTGAATGACATTCCAGAAGAGGAAAAAAATATAGAGCTTTGGGGGGTCTGTGAGTGGGTGGGGGCACATGGGGGGTGGCTACCCCGGGCCCCCCCTTTAGAACCGCCACTGCATCACAGTCTGTGAAAAAAGTCTATATTTTTTCTCTCAATTTGGAATGGCCAATTCCCAAATGTGTTTTTAAGTCCTCGTGGTCACGTAGTGATTCGCCTCAATCCGGGTGGTGGAGGACGAATCCCAGTTGCCTCCGTGTCTGCGATTGTCAATCCGCGCATCTTATCACATGGCTTTTTAAGCACGTTGCCACGGAGACATAGTGGCTTCACGCCATCCACCGCGGCATCCACGCTCAAAAACACCACGCGCCCCACCGAGAACGAACCACATTATAGCGACCACGAGGAGGTTACCCCATGTGACTCTACCCTCCCTAGCAACCGGGCCAATTTGGTTGCTTAGGAGACCTGGCTGGAGTCACTCAGCACGCCCTGGGATTCGAACTAGCGAACTCCAGGGGTGGTAGCCAGCGTCTTTACCACTGAGCTACCCAGGCCCCAAAAAGGTCTATTTTTGAAATACTACTGTTGTTGTGTCATGGAAAGCAGTTTTAAGATTTTTTTTAGGTGAGAATTTAGTTGTTTAAACTTCAAATCTGTGGTCGATTTATAAAGATAAAGTCTACTTGAAAATTTGCTCCAATGTTTTCAGAGATATGAGGTCCCGCTAGCGGGACAGCCAGCATGCCTCGCCAGCTATCAAGATGACCGGGCGGTCAGCGCTCATGGTACCCTGCTGAGAACAGCCTTATCTCGGCAAGTCCTTTTGAAATTTGCCGCTGGCAAACATTCATTTTGGGTATATCTAACAGGCAATCTTTGGTCACAGAGTCTAAATCTATTATTTGTTCCTAGGCAAATCGGTTTGACTGAGGGCAAAGTTAAGGTTCATAACTTCATATTTTAATTTAACTTGAACGTTGTACTAGAGCGCTGCCTTTGTACTTTTGACCAAATTGTTTGCTTGTAATTATTCCCTGTTGTACAGACTTGTTATACTTGTTATAATGGTTAGCACTGTGCATTAAAACTAACATTTAAGCAATATTTTAATCAAGGGACAACTGAGGAAACCCAGGCCCTTATTGACTGGCGGGCTGCTGTTCCTGGATAGCCTGAAGGCTGGCTTTAAGTCAGCTCCAGAAAAGAACATGGTGAGGATAGGCACATGGTCATTCATTTGTGCATACCTTTGTAAGGGACTTTGGTCCTGAAAAAAAAAGATATTATAATAATAATAATAATAATAATAATAAATATAATAATAATAATAATAATAATAATAATAAATATAATAATAATAACAATAATAATATATATATATATATATATATTTATTATTATTATTATTATTATTATTATTATAATTTTTTAACATTGTTTACTTGTTGCTATATTTATTATGTATTTATTGCTTATTTGTGTGTTTTTACTATTTAATATTTATTCATCTTCTAAATATATTGTCTGATATGAATTGTTGAAGTCTACCACAATTAAATTTCCCTCTATCATCTTTGGCCGGGTACTTGCTTATGCTTGAGAAGGTTTCTATTTCTTTCATTGCTTGATATGCAGTAAAAGAGCACACTTGTCTTCCCAGGTTCTGAGTCAAAAAGTTACTGTAGCCTACATGATTACTATATCATATATACAGTATATATTGAGACATGAAATGTCCTGTTTGTCCTGGTTAATGACTAATAATGTACGTGACGCAGATGAGATACAGGTATTTCTTGCATTAATTATAGTGATGTTTGTGCACCTAACTGTACAAACCCTGTCAGAATGAGTATCAACCTCTTGATGTTTGAGTACCAAGAAGACAAACGGCAGGTATGTATGTGGAATGTAGGCTAATCCATGTCAATATTATTAACTGTCAAACCTCCCCTGTACTTTCCAGTTTATTAGGTAGACCTAGATAAATCTAATGTATTCTAATACAAAAGCCCTGCAATAAATGCTAACATTATAACCTTGCTGAGGTTAAGTTTATGTAATCTGTTTTTGAGAGGTGTTTGTCCATCCCATTTACACCGATCAGCCTCAACATTAAAACCACCTACCTAATATTGTGTAGGTCCCCCTTGTGCCGCCAAAACAGCACCAACCCGCATCTCAGAATAGCATTCTGATATGATATTCTTCTCACCACAGTTGTACAGAGTGGTTATCTGAGTTACAGTAGACTTTGTCAGTTCGAAACAGTCTGGCCATTCTCTGTTGACCTCTCTCATCAACAAGGCATTTCCGTCCACAGAACTGCCCCTCACTGGTTGTTTTTTTGTTTTTGGTACCATTCAGAGTGAATTCTAGAGACTGTTGTGCGTGAAAACCCCAGGAGATCAGCAGTTACAGAAATACTCAAAGCAGCCCGTCTGGCACCAACAATCATCCATGCAATCAGCCAGTCATGTGGCAGCAGTACAGTGCATAAAATCATGCAGATATGGGTCAGGAGATTCAGTTAATGTTCACGTCTACCAACAGAATGGGGAAATAATTTGATCTCAGTGATTTGAAGCGTGGCATTATTGTTGGTGCCAGAAGGGCTGGTTTGAGTATTCCAGGTAACTGCTGAATCAATAATCAATGATAAATGTGTTTCACACAAACACCACCTCCTCCAACCCCCCTCCTGCTACTCAAACTGCACTTAAAATCTGTGAAGACGATGTGAGCCGCGTCTTTCGGAAACAAAAGACGAGGAAAGCTTCAGGCCCAGATGGCGTCTCACCAGCGTGTCTTCGATCCTGTGCAAACCAGCTGGCCCCCATCTTCACACAAATCTTCAATAGATTACTGGAGTAGTGTGAAGTTCCCTGCTGCTTCAAACGTTCCACTATCATCCCCATCCCGAAGAAACCAAAAATCACAGGACTTAATGACTACAGACCATTCGCCCTGACATCTGTGGTCATGAAATCATTTGAGAGACTGGTGTTGGCCCACCTGAAGAACATCACTGGACCCCTTCTAGATCCCCTTCAATTTGCTTAATCGAGCAAACAGGTCTGTGGATGATGCAGTCAACATGGGATTGCATCATATCCTGCAACATCTGGACAGACCAGGGACATATGCAAGGATCCTTTTTATGGACTTATGTTCAGCTTTCAACACCATCATCCCAGCTATACTCCAAAATAAATTACACCAACTCTCTGTTCCCTTGTCTATCTGTCAGTGTATTACCAGCTTTCTGACGGACAGGCAGCATCTTGTGAGACAGGGGAAATTCACTTCCAGCACCTGTACAATCAGCACTGGTGCCCCCCAGAGATGTGTGCTCTCTCCACTACTCTTCTCCCTCTACACCAATGACTGCATCACCAAGGACCCCTCTGTCAAGCTCCTGAAGTTTGCAGATGACACCACTGTCATCGGCCTCATCCGAGATGACGATGAGTCTGCATACAGAAGGGAGGTTGAACAGCTGGCTGTCTGGTGCAGTCAAAACAACCTTGAGCTGAACACGCTCAAAACGGTGGAGATCATTGTGGACTTTAGGAGAAACACCCCAACACTGACCCCCCTCACCATTCTAAAAAACAGTGGAGTCATTCAGGTTCCTGGGCACTACCATCTCACAGAACCTGGAGTGGGAGACACACATTGACTCCATTGTGAAAAAGGCCCAGCAGAGGTTGTACTTCCTTCGCCAGTTGAGGAAATTCAACCTGCCACAGGCGCTGCTGATACAGTTCTACTCAGCAGTCATTGAGTCTGTCCTCTGAACTTCAATAACTGTCTGGTTTGGTTCAGCTACGAAATCAGACATCAGAAGACTACAAAGGACAGTTTGGACTGCTGAGAGGATTATTGGTTGCCCCCTGCCCACCCTTCAAGAACTATACACTTCCAGTGTGTGGAAAAAGGCTGGAAAAATCACTCTGGACCCCACTCACCCTGCCCACTACCTTTTTGAACTGTTGCCTTCTGGCCGACGCTTCAGAGCTCTGAGCACCAGAATCGTCAGGCACAGGAACAGTTTTTTCCCTCAGGCTATCCATCTCATGAACAGTTAAAACTGCCCCATTGAGCAATAACTACGTGCAATACACAGTTTAGTTTTTTTTATATTTATCCAACACATCCAACCTCTTCTGCCATTTCATTCCTCTGGAAAAAAAACAAAACAAAAAAAAATAAATAAAAATAAAAAACCTTTGCACTGTACATAACACATAACAGATTTGTATTAGATTGCACTACGTATGTGTATATGTATGTATGTGTGTGTCTGTGTGTGTATGTACGTATGTGTAAAACTACTTTTTATTTTTTATTATTATCTATGTCTTGCTGCTGTTTTTGTATTGTTTTTGTATTGTTGTACATTAGAAGCTCCTGTCACCAAGACAAATTCCTTGTATGTGTAAGCATACTTGGCAATAAAGAAGATTCTGATTCTGATTCTAAATCAATACCTCTCTAAAACATTAAGACTTTATGCAATATTAAACTGCATTAGATTTTATCTAGGTGTTCCAAGTAAACTGTCAAGTCTACATATAAATGCGTAGACAGGTTAACAAGCATAATGATTTGACAAATGTACAAAGCTAGAGAGACATGCTAAAATGGCATGTCTCCTCTCCATCCTCCACCGCATCTTGACACTATGTCAGATTCGCCTCCTCAGTTGGGCAGCCACCTCTTCAGCATCTTTATAAAGCATACCAACAGCAATGGCAATCTGGGTCTGATCCATTTTGATGCTTTTTGTCTAATTTTCTAATATCTAATGTCTATTTTTGCTTCTCCTTCCACAACCCTTTTCCTGCCACTGGCTTTTTATATGTAGGCCACAGATCAAGGAACACAAAATATATACATATTAATATTTTTTAAATGAAAACGAAAAGAGGCAGGGTTGTGTTTTATATCAGATTTCGTTTTATTGTAAATATACATTACAGTGAAGATAACCAGAGTAGGCATGTATTGCCAAGACGAGCTGAGATGGTGACGTCATCAAGTACGCAGAATGACCATACTGCATCTTCCCGTCCTTGGGAGTTTGTACCAGGGAGCTATAAAATACATGGAGAGAGCTATCCGTTAGCATCCCCATTCATCTCTATGGGTGATTCTCATTTCCTGAATTTTGCTTCCTCGTTTCCTCACTCCTCCATCCTCGAGCCCGTGACCTGGAAACCGATCAAATTCTGCCATCATGAAGGATGTATCAATTCGCTATATGCACCACGAGGAGGCGAGGACAGAAGAAGCTTACCAGAGGATGCTTGAGCGAGGAAACAGGAGCTTCCTACGTGGAAGACTTTTTGGTCGAAGCACCTGACGCACGCACATATCCTCCCCCTTCACATCTGAAACAACAGTTTTAATTCATGCTTCACCTTTGCGGTTTAAATAAACCGTAATTGTCACATACTTTAACTGTGCATCTTGAATTATTAGGTCGAAGTGTTGTCAAAGTTTGTTCCCCCTATGTTTCCCCAGTTAGTGTTCTCTGTAACACCATAAAACATTAAACACAGGGGGAACAGACTTCGATAAAGGGGAAACATAGGGGGAACAGACTTCGACACATCCTCTTATGTTTCCCCGGTTAGTGTTCCCCACATTGCCATTAAACATAGGGGAAACAAACTTCGACAAAGGGGAAACATAGGGGGAACAGACTTCGACAAAGGGGAAACAAAGGGGGAACAGACTTCGACAAAGGGGAAACATTGGGGGAACAGACTTCGACAAAGGGGAAACAAAGGGGGAACAGACTTCGACACAACCTCTTATGTTTCCCCAGTTAGTGTTCCCCACATTGCCATTAAACATAGGGGGAACAGACTTCGACAAAGGGGAAACATAGGGGGAACAGACTTCGACAAAGGCGAAACAAAGGGGGAACAGACTTCAACAAAGGGGAAACATAGTGGAATTAGACTTTGACAAAGGGGAAACATAGGGGGAACAGACTTCGACACAACCTCTTACGTTTCCCCGGTTAGTGTTCCCCACATTGCCATTAAACATAGGGGGAACAGATTTCGACAAAGGGGAAACATAGGGGGAACAGACTTCGACAAAGGTGAAACAAAGGGGGAACAGACTTCAACAAAGGGGAAACATAGGGGGAACAGAGTTCGACAAAGGCGAAACAAAGGGGGAACAGACTTCAACAAAGGGGAAACATAGGGGGAACAGACTTCGACAAAGGGGAAACATAGTGGAAATAGACTTCGACAAAGGCGAAACAAAGGGGGAACAGACTTCGACACAACCCCCTATGTTTCCCGAGTTAGTGTTCACCGCATTGCCATTAAACATTAAACATAGAGGGTAACAGACTTCGAAACTAACATAAGGGGAAACACAGGGGGAACAGACTTCGACAAAGAGGAAGCAGACTTCGACAAAGGGGAAACATAGGGGAAATAGACTTCGACAAAGGGGAAACATAGGGGAACAGACTTCGACAAAGGGGAAACAGGGGGAACAGACTTCAACACAACCACCTATGTTTCCCTGGTTAGTGTTCCCCGCATTGCCATTAAACATAAGGGGTAACAGACTTCGACACTAATCTAAGGGGAAACACAGGGGGAACAGACTTTGACAAAGGGGAAACAGACTTCGACAAAGGGGAAACATAGGGGAAATAGACTTTGACAAAGGGGAAACAGACTTCGACAAAGGGGAAACATAGGGGAAATAGACTTCGACACAACCTCTTATGTTTCCCCGGTTAGTGTTTCCCGCATTGCCATTAAACATAGGGGGTAACAGACTTCGACACTAACCTAAGGTGAAACACAGGAGGAAAAGACTTCGACAATGGGGAAACATAGGGGGAACAGACTTCAACAAAGGGGAAACATAGGGGGAACAGACTTCGACACAACGCCTTACGTTTCCCCAGTTGTTCCCCACATTGCCGTTAAACATTAAACATAGGGGTTAACAGACTTTGACACTAACCTAAGGGGAAACACAGGGGGAACAGACTTTGACAGCGGCATTAAAAATTAAACACGGCACTAAGGGGAACAATAACCGGGGAAACATAGGGGGAACAGACTTCGACATTACACCGGGATCGGGTGTCACGTACAATGATCACTCCTCAATGGCAATAGATAGGGAAAAATATAAATCAATTTCATGCTTTTAAGAGCCCTTCAAAAACCATCTGTCACCGGATGAATATGTGCTGCAATGTAATGAAATTATTTAAACTGAAATGGTTCTTGGAGAAAGTTTTTATTTCGTCATAGAACACGGCTACTTTTGAATGGCTGTCTATGGAGAAATATGCTTTTTGCCATCGGGTGGTGTAATTCCAGCATCTACCAGCAGGTGCTAACAGGGACCTGCTAACCAGACAATTCCTGACCACCTGGTTTGTACTCCCGAGTCGAACTTGCCAAGTCCGAATTACCAAGAACGCAAGTCCGAAGTTGGCGTATGTGGTATTGAGAAAGGCCCCTATACTTGGACAGAACGGCCGAGCACGTGACCACTTGACGTCACATACGCGGAACACAACAAGCGTTGTCCATTTGGAGAGACGCAACTAGTCGAACTCAACGAAAACATGGGTTACATCTGCCTGTGCCTTTTAACAATTATCAGTAGCGTATTTTCTACTCATTTCGGAGCACAAATCAAAACAAATGAAAGACCTATAATTGGTGAGTTGCAAAACGGCATTACATATTGTGTTTACTGGGGTTTGAATGTATTCTCATTACATATTCAATGATCTAAAAGTGCGAATTACATATTCAATGATGTAAATGTGTGACTGTCTTGTGAAGGTGTTCTTGCACAGGAGGTGTTTGATCCACAGCCCGGTAAAAACGCTTATATTGCGGCGTCATACGTGAAGTTCCTGGAGTCAGCCGGTGCTCGTGTGGTGCCTGTGATGTGAGTTTATTTTACCTTTAAAATCTAACTTCATATTCATGATTATTACCATATAAGGAAGACCAGGGCTATTTTGTCACAATGACTATATGCATTATAGCTAATACTGTGTGTTTCTTCCTATTTTAAATTTCAGCTTCTTATTTTTGTTATAGGCAAGGCAAGTTTATTTATATAGCATATTTCATACTTGTTAGTAATTAAAAGTGCTTACATAAAAATGATCAATAAAAATGACCAATTTAAAATCACTTAAGGCCCCAAGCACCATGGGCCCATTTTCACCCGGTGTGTATCGGTGGCGGCCCCCAAACTAAATTTAAATTAATAATTTTAAATAAAATTTGGGTGCCAAACTGGGTTGGGCCTGTCAAAAATTAATACTTTAATCCCAGATAGCTCTCAAAGCCACCAGTTACAATGTTTTTTTGTTTTTTTTTTAAATAAATGTAATTAAGTGCAGTATATGTATTTTAAATAAATTCACAACATTTTCAAAGCATAAGTATTTTGTTCAATTAGCTCAAGGAAAACGGTAAACAAAAGGCAAGGAGTCAAAGACTCATACACAAAAAAGAACAGCAATAATCGTTAACACATAAATAGCAACAGAATAAAAATAGACATTTATTGCATTTTAATATCTATTTCGTATATGTTGAAACTTGACACCGGGCGGAGTACACAGGAAAGTGCACCGTTAGATCGGTTTCATGCTGAAGTAGTACGTTTTTTACGTAATGTTTTCTCCCGTAAATGTAAATGAGTGTAATTGCCAACACCATCGTATACATGTCGAGAGGACTGAAGCCTGTCAACCAAAACATGAGCTCATTGATGTCATTCTGCTTTTTTTATTACATCCGTTACTCCTGGTCGGAGTCTTCCGTAAATGTTTAGTTTATATGTAGGGTTACGTCCTACCTAAGTTTAATGGTGCAATGCTAAATTGTGACTTAGTGCACATTTACGCCACAACTAGGCTAAGTTGTAACATACGTATAGCTGGGGCAACCGGCCCCAGGCACGTAGGAGAGTTTGTGAATGGTGCACGCTGGGTCCCGGAGAGTTTGCATGTACCTGTATGGTGACTGTGGGCAGTGCTGCAGGAACGCAGAGTGAGAGTCCAACAAAAGGGAATACGGGTAGGTCCGAAGATCCAAGGAATCACCTGACACTTCCACTTTAGACCTTTAATTTTCCGTCACACATAGACCATGGAGCTCTTCGGCGGTTGCAGATCCTCTGAACTCATGCCACCCCACTTTACTCAAGAAGTGCAATGAATGGCTATGAAATCCAGGCCTCACTCTTTGGTGATGAGCAATGTCAGATTAGTCCCTTTGTTGTTTCTCTCCTCCAATCACGTTCCTTATCCACAACACGGTACAAAAAAATCTAACTTTCTCCTTGCATCAGCTTGGCACACCTCAACTTCACCTCACCCCAGTCTGAAATCTCTCCTCCCCTTATGGCACTCTTACCTTTATTATTGCCAACTGGCAATCTAACAAGTGGCCATTTTAGGTAGTGGTGGATCTTTAAAGGAGCGGTTATCAAATGTTCAACCCAATATTTTTTTCCCCCCACAGAGCAGAATATTTCAGTTCCACAGCCCACAGGTTGAATAATCAATGGTTCAGGTTAAATTCACAGGTTACACAAGACACATACCTTAAATTCACAAATGTTTTTCTTTTCTATGTTCACAATTCACAAGTCAAATCACAAAGGGTTTATGTTAACAATAATAAATGAATGAGAGTTTGAATGTCCTGAAGCTTCTCAAGTGTCCATGTTCAAATTAAATTCAGGTTTGTTTGTTTTCCCCAAATGTTCAGTCCAAGTGTTTGGTTTAAATCAAGAACAACAAATTCCCACAGAAATCAGAGTTCACAGTTACTTTCCCCCCCCCCCCAACAGTTCACACACACAGTTTTTAGGTGCCAACAAGTTAATGTTTAAGTTTAAATGGAAAAAATGTCCAAGTTTCAAATGATCACGTTTTGTCCCTGTTTGGGCGCTACTCTGTAATGATGGCAGCACCCAAAAGAAATTTAAACTAATAATTCAGCTCAATGAAATAAACTGAATTAAAATATTCGGGCGCCAGACAGGTTGAGACTGTCAAAAAAAACAACCTTGCCACAGATAGCTCTAAAAGCCACCAGTTAAGAAAATTTTAGGACGAATGCATTGAGAGTATATTGAATGAAATCACAATATGATAAGCGGATTCAGTTTTCAGAATGTATTTGTCAGTAAATACAGCAAAACAATACTATTTTAGAAAAACAAAGACCAATAACTCCTCAAATATCACACAAATAAAAGGAAAAAAAACGATCATTAACAGCAATTCACAACTAATAATACAAACAAACAAAAAAAATATTTGTGTGTAAATGTATGAAAGAGTGTGAAAGAGAGTTCAGTTACATTGGGTGTATGTGAATTGTGTACACTGGGTCTGGAGCGTTTGCATGTACCTTATGGTGAGTTGGGACAGGAACACAGAGGGAGAGTCAAACAAGAGAGAAAATAGAATAGGTAGGTCTGAAGCTCTTCGGCTTGAAGTTCCTTCCAACTCACACCACTGCACTTTAACTCAAGATATGATGTAGGCCACACTTTGTAGTGAAAAGCACTGTTGAAATCATACCCTTTGTTGTTTCTTCTCTTTCCTCCAATCGCTGTTCTTATCCACCAAAACATGTACACAAAGGACAAACCTTTGTGCGGATCCTTAAAGGAACAGTGTGCAGTTTCACTCCGACACAGGTGGCTTTCGGAAAACAATGCAAGGTGGACACATGCATTTGACATTATTCTAAACAATTTTGAAGTAATTTGGGTAAATATAAGAGGATTACTTTAAAGTCCGTTGTAAGAGCCACACTTCCTGCTGCCAGGTGGTGCTATGACCATGATCTAAAATTGTCACATCCATGTGATTAGCCCCCAAGACTAATACATCTCAATTTTGTCACATCTAGTACATCTCAATTTTGATCTAAATCACATATCGCATACAAAAAATAGGAGACACTTCCTGTTTTCACCATTTGATATATCAAAAATCTGGTCACAATTTAGCATCTTCAATGTCTTTGCATAATGTTGACTAAATATGGTGACAGTCTCATGAATCTTTAGGAGTATTTCAAAATTCAACAAATCCAAAATGGCTCACTTCCTGCTGGGCAGAGCTAATTATTATAATTATGTTGTCTGGCTTGATGAGAACTCTATATTTACCAATTTTGTTGACTGTAGGTGAAAACGGGAGTGCTACAGAGGCCGTCTTACATGCCTATTTTAAAGGGGGTGCTACAGAGCCCCCATGCATGAACTTTTGCCCAGTCCTAATGGCCAACGACTGTGTGTGAAATTTTAAGCATGCCAAGTGCCTCATTAACAACCAAATATAGGAAGAAAGGAATACTAACAATTAATGCGATGCAATGGCAACACTATTTAAGATATCAAATATCCCTTGACAATTTTACATCAGCAGTGTCTTGACATTATTCTAAACAATTTAAGCAATTCATGTAAACATAAGAGAGCTATTTCAAAGTATGTTAAAAGTGCCATACTTCCTGCTTCCAGTTGGTGGCGCTATGACCGTGACCATAATAGCCGCATCCATGTGATCAGCCCCCATTACCGAACATACAGCTACATTTTCATCAAGATACAAGGCACTTCCTGTTTTCCATTTTTCGCCATAAATGTATTGCTTCACCATGGCGACCGTTCAAAATATCAAAAATCCGTTCACAATTTAGCATCTACAATGTCTTGGCATGATGTTGCACAAATTGGTGCCAGTCACACGAATCCCCTAGGAGGAGTATTTAAAAGTTCAGAGCCTGTGATTTTCAGAAAATCCAAAATGGCCAACTTCCTGTTAGGTAACGCTAATGACTATGAGTGTGAAAGCTGTTCGGCTTGATGAGAACTATATATATGTACCAATTTTGGTGACTGGAGGTGAAAATGGTGGTGCACCAGTGCCCCCCTCACATGCCCATTTTCTAGGGGGCACTACAGAGCCCCCCCCTGCATGGTCAGTTTTGGTCTTAACTTTTTCAGTCAATTGCATAAAAATTAGATCAGTCTAATTTAAGACCAAAATGCAGACTCCCAGGCTAACTTTTGTTTACATTCTATGTTGCCATGGGAAATAAGTGTTAGCTGAGACGGTGGGTGCTTCAGTTGAGGGCTGAAAGGTGCTTGAGTTGAGATTTGTAGAAGATTTGACTTCTACGATGGTAACAAAATGTTGTTTGTTTTTTGTTAGAGTCAAAATCACTAAATTTGTTCATTAGAATCAATTTTGAAGCATTGTATTCCTCTAATACGCAAATATTTTCAGCAAATGAAAACTATAGGTCACTTGTGTAACCCGGGTTCTCCGATAGCATTAAGTGAGGTGTCTCACTATGGGATACGCCCCTTCCACGTATTCCTAGAAGCCCTATTACATTACGCTTGTGTCTGGAGGAGGCCTCGCTTCCTAGGATAAAAGAGGTGACACAGCATCATTACATTTATTCAAAAAAAGCACACCTCTTCCTCGCTTCACACAGCAAGGAGGGTGATCTGGTGAGACACCTCACTTAATGCTATCAGAGAACCGGTGTTACACAAGTAACCTGTAGTTCTCTTTCAAGCATACGTTTCAGTGTCTCACTATGGGATATCCTAACTCCTGTATTACCAGACAGCCTGTTCCGAATCCCTCTGCCATCCATCATAACTGTCCAGGGCTGGAAGAGTCCTGGCAGACTCAAAAGCCAATGCTCAGTACAGCATGCGCTAAAGTCTGTGCTGTAATATCCAATTTATAAAACCTTGCAAATGTGTGCAGTGAAGACCAGCTCACCGCTTCACAAATATCTTGTATCGTAACCCCTTTAAAGAGAGCCCACGATGTAGACATTCCCCTTGTAGAATGTGTACACAACCCAGATGGGATAATAAGACTCTTACTGGAAGATGCCAAAGAAATAGCTTCCACTATCCAATGCGATAGCACTGTTTGGTGATCGGATTTCCCGTGCACGGTTTCACCCGGGAAACAAACAGCTGATCACTCTCCCTGAATTTCTCAGTCCTCTCTGTATAGATGTGGAAAGCACGCACTGAGCATAATGTATTCATCCTTTGCTGCTCTAACGAAGCAAAGGGTGGAGGACAAAAATCCCTAAGTTCTAGAGGAACAATAGATTGAAAAACTTTGTGCATGAAACCCCTGCATCCCCTGGCATAAATTGCATACACACAGAATGTACAGAACGTGCGTGTATCTCACTGACTTGTTTGCTGAAGTCAATGCTAACAATAGTGCCATGAATCTTGAAATCAACTTTGTCCAATGGCTCAAATGGAGGCCCTGAAATAACATCAAGCACCAACGCGAAATCCCAGGAGGTAGAGAGCGGTTTAAAAATTGGGAGAGCGTGACGCGCACCCTTCATAAAGTGGCACACTAAAGGATGATGCCCTACTGTATTGCCATCAAAGCCTATATGACATGCTAATATAGCAGCCAGAAACACTTTTATGGTTGAAAACTCTTTCCCCTTATCTATCAATTCTTGTAGAAATTATAGTATACCCACCACTGAGCATTGATAGGGAATCTCATGTTTATCTGCACACCAATGCTCAAACACGCCCCATTTACACCAGTACAAAGATCTTGTAGATGATGCTCTAGCATTCTGTATAGTCCTAATAACACTATGGGGCAACCCAGTTGTGTTCAAATTGAACCACTCACGGGCCAGGCCCACAGTGCCAGGCGCTCTGGATGAGGATGGAAAATCTCCCCGTGTCTGCGACAACAGGTCTCTCTGCAGCAGAAGAGGCCACAGTTGTTCGTATAGCATATGTATGATCTCCGCCAGCCAATACTTCCCTGGCCAGTGTGGAGCTATTAATATCATTCTCAATCCCTCCTCTCTCACTCTGGAGAGGGTTGGAAATATCAACACTATCGGCGGGAAAGCATAGAGGAGAATATGAGGCCACTCGTGCGCCAGCACATCTATTCCCAGCAGTGCACTCTGATCCTACAGAGAAAAGAACAGAGGGCACTGAGCATTCTCTCAAGATGTGAACAGATCCACTGTCACTCTGCCAAACTGGCTCAAAATGTGCTGGAATACTTCTTTGTTCAGTCTCCACACCCCGTAAAGAGGATTGCCCCTCGACAGCAAATCTGCACCCCGCTTCATAATACCCTGTACGTGTGTCGCTCTCAGGGATAAGAAGTGGGCATTGCCCCACAAAATCAGTTTGAATGCCAATGTGTGCAGAAGAAGCGATCTGAGACCTCCTTGTCAGTTATATACGCTACCACTGTAGTAGTGTCCGTTCTCACAAGAACATGATGCCCTTCCAATAAGGGGAGAAAATGTTCAAGGTTTAAGAAAACCACCAGCATTTCCAGTAAATTTATATGGTGATTGGTCAAATGTCGACCCCATATCCCATTTATTATTCTGCCCTCGTGAGTGCCCCCCAACCGGACAGTGAAGTGTCCCTCGTAATGACATTTCTGGCCTGAATAACACCCATGGGGACCCCTTGAATAAAAAATTATGGGTGTCTTCAATGGTGCAATGCCAGAACTGATATCGATGTCACCCGAGAGTGACGTAACGGGTCCAATCCCAGAGAGGCTACCTAGTGTTGAAACTCTCATGAATAATCGGCCTAGTGGAATGACTATCAGAGCAGAGGCCATTAACCCCAAAAGTCTGAAGCATGTGCGAAAGGAAATTTGTACTTTCTTAGATACTTGTTCAATGCTCGTAGATCTAATATGGGATGGAGAGCCCTAGTTCCTTTCTTTGGAACGAGAAAGTATCTTGAATAAAAACCACTCTGGCTTTGCTTGGGTGTGAACACTCTTATTGTTTTTTGTTCAGCATGGAGGAAATTTCCTCTTGAAGAACGTGAACTGATGCCCCCCATACATGAGAGTGAATTATCCCTCTGAATTGCGGGGGACGGGCAACAAATTGCAGTCTGTACCAGAACTGTATCGTCCTCAATACCCAGCGGGACTTTGTACATGCTCGCCAATTGCTTATATATGTAGTGCTCTGATGCCATCTTGTGGCTGAGACATGAATGAGCTTGGGCTCTGCACTGCACATGCATTAACACTTAGCGCTCAGACAGAGTCTAAGTGGCTCACCACCACTAAGGGAGTGGTGACTCCCCGAGGTGGTGTTATAATATGTTCTGCTAATGTATTTTTCAAAATTTTTTGCACCATCTCTCATCCTCTTCACTGCTCTGCATCCCATTGCCCGGGCCTCTGTTTGCCACACAGAACAACTGGAAAGAACCATCAGGGTGCCTTCTTCCTCCTCACTCCCTTATTGGGATGAGGAGCTGGCTGCTCCGTCTGAGCTGGAGCAGGTGGATAGTTCTTCCTGGGCCAAATACTCTTTTGCACTGGAACTCCACTCTGACCCACTGCACTCACATGTGACCTCTACCATTTAGGAAAGCGATAACTAGGAGGTAGACGAGCTGTGACTTGAGCGAAAGTTTGCTGAGGTGGTGGAAGGGTTGCAGTCTGTGTTTTTATGGGTAGACAGAGCTGCAAAGCTTCATCATCCCTCTTCTTTTCCTTGCACCTCTTCTGCATCTGTGTCAGAGCCGAACCAAATATACCCTCTGAAACCACCGGTTCATCCAAAATAGCCTCTTTCTCCCTGTCGAAAATCAGCCAAATTCAACCATCTTGCTCCCTCCTTTATCACCATTGTGGCCATGGCTTTACCTGCAGCTTGAACAGCACATCTCTGCAGACAGAGAGAGAGATCAGGGACCACACAAATCTCATCCCATTGTGCCTGGCCTGGCACGGCAGACACCTCATCCTGCAGCTCCAAGCGTATGCAGTTAACATAGAGATCGTGTTCAAACCCCTAACGCTTTGTCATCTTTGACTGGAAATGGTCAGCTTAGGATGGCAACGTCGGATTTGCAGCCGCCGTGTGCCTGGGGTGCAGATGCGTTGCTACTAAAGGATCTGTTGAAGGCATGCGGAGAAGACCCTCCTTCCACATCGAGCGCGAATCCCCCCAGAATGGGCACTTAACTGGTAAAGGGTTTATCCTTCCAGGTGACTGCAACCTCCTCCAGCAGCTCTGGGAATATAGGAAGAAGCTGTCTCGGCAGACTTTTGCCCTCATAGTGAGACTTTGCAGCCTCCGCTACCACAGTCAGCCATGGAATATTTAGTTTCTCTGCTGCGTGTTTGCACACATCTTGCAGATCAATGCCGAGAAGTGGAGAGGATGGTTTCCAGCCCGCTTCTTCCATGGTTCCCGCTGCAGCCGATGGTTGTGGCGGTTGCGCAGGGGGAAGGAAAAGGGAGTCCTCAAAATTGTCTTCCTCCTCGGAGTGGAGAAAATCCGACTGCCCCTCATCCTCGGAATCCAACGCCTCTTCTTGTTCACCCCATGTCAAAGCTGCCATGGTGGGCAGCTCTACAGGAATGGACACCTGTGGGGTGGTAGCCAAAGCATGCTGAAGCGTGCACAGTGCTCACACGATCCGGGATTATCGATCACTGCTTGGGCATGTTTCAACCCAAGACAGGCAGAGCAGACCTGGTGTGCGTCTCTGCAAGAAATATTATTCCCGCAAGTGTAAAGTCACGAAGAGTCCCCACGCTAGCCAAAGTACTCTGCATTGCTGCAGCCATTTAGCTGGAGTGCTAAGGAATTCCTCAATGAGCTGGAGTGCAGATTGTTGGAATAAATCAAAAACGGCACGGTGGCCTGTAAATCGACACAGAAACTCCATTCCGGGATTATCAATCAGCAACCAGTGTGGAGACCAGTCGATGGCTATCTGAACGACAATCCAGGCTTCTGAAGTGAAGCGAGAAGAGGTATTTAAATAATGTAATGATGCTATATCACCCCTTTTATACTGGGAAGCGAGGCCTCTTCCAGACATAAGCGTCACTTCTGCCAGCCAATAAGGGCTGGCGTAAAGTAATAGGGCTTCTAGGAATACTCGGAAGGGGCGTATCCCATAATGAGACACTGAAACGTATGTTTGAAAGAGAACTGTACTGAGCGTCCACTGTCGGACATTTTTTAAGCTGTTCAGTGTCTTTTCCCACAATGTAATGCGGATTAGACTGTCTTACTAAAGACAGCTGTGAGCTTGTTTTATGCAACAGGTTTTCTATGGCATCTTTAGCTAGTCAGACTAATTGTTAGACGAAGTCTTAGGTAACGGCTATGTTTATGCAACTGGCCCCTTAGGATAAATAAGTTAGTAAGAATGTTCATAAGTGAATTCCCTATCTTATCTCCGTTCTTAAGAAATGCTTTTGGGAATACAACATGTTCTTAACTTTTTTTCTTAAGTTAGAAAATAGTAGTTAAAAGAATTTAATTATTAACAGTGTTTCCCGTTGTGACAGCTTAGCCCATAAAAAGCGGCAGCATCACCCCGCCATTGCTGTAAATGAACTGTAGCTTCTTCCTGGCCAATAACATTGGAAATGTATATTAACTGTTTTGTAGTCAAGATTTTAAGGTACAATGTGCCTATTCAGAAAATGACTTTCAAAAATACCAGATCTACCCTAAGAAATATTTGCAAATTGTGACAACTAGTCCCGCTCTCCCATTAAGACATGCCTGATTTTTTTACATTTTGAGTTATATTCGTTGCTAAACTTTTTGACTTAATGTAAAAAATGAACATAAGCATTCTCTTATACATTCACTTATTGTTAAAATGTCTTTAGGATCAACAAGTCTGAAGAGGAGTACACACAGCTCTTTAAATCCATAAATGGGTGAGTGATTCTTAGTCTTTTATATATATGAAACTGATCATAGTATAGGTTTGTGACATGTTTTCTCTCTCCCTCTGTAGAGTTCTGTTTCCTGGTGGTGGAGTCAGTTTAAAATCATCTGAATATTCCAAAGCAGCTGGCATTTTCTACAGACTTGCCCTTCAGGTTTGTGTACAAATGCTGAACGTGCAGAATATGAAGTAATCAGCATGACAAAGTACACTTTCAAACATTACGTAGCCCCTTTAAACATGTACTGTATGGTGAGGTGATGGCATGCATTTTATGCATCTGTTTTTTTTAAAGCATGGAATAGAATTCTAAAATACTATATAAATGAAGTGCACGTTAAACTTTAACAAATAGACTTTCTATTGAGCTCCAACACATTTACAGTAAATGAATTTAAAGTTTTAGAAATGCCATGCCATTATTCTCAAATTGTTTACCTTAGAATAAACCTGTATTTCCTATAAAGAAATTTAAAATGTATAACAATTATTTTAAATTACAATATTACAAATGGAGCAGCAAAGGTGACACGTTATTGGTTTATTGCCAATATTATGGTATGTCTGTGAGCTGTAAAAGACATATTACTGAACCTGGACCCCTGAGCAATGGAAAAATTCATTGAGTCATGAGGATTTTTTATTTTACACACATGTGCATTACATTTTATTGTATAGCACTGTTTTTATGTAATACAATACAATGCAGCAATTTAGTGTGCTTATTGAAGTGTGCTTTGATCTTTTCTTAATGAGTCATTATGTTAAAATTCCTAAAATAACATGGTCTTTTTCCGGTAAAAAAAAATTGATATCAAATGTATAAATTGCTTGACGTGTACTCCCCAATGTAACTGTATGTGTGTGTGTGTGTGTGTGTGTGTGTATGTTAACAGGCCAACTCCAATGAAGATTATTTCCCTGTATGGGGAACCTGTTTAGGATTTGAGCTGCTCACACTGTTAACAAGTGGAGAATTGTTACTGTCCCTCACAAACACCAGTGGTGTTGCCCTGCCATTAGACTTTACAGATGGTAACTCTCTTTTATAATACAGAACTATGGAATAAATATCAATGTATGTTTACAGTGTTAAATGCAAATGCATTACCATCTTAGTACCAGTCTAAAATAACACTAACCCAAAAGCACCCTGGTACTATAACACTGTGTAGTTTTTTTTTTTTGTTTGTTTGTTTGTTTTGAACATGTACCATGGCAATGTCTTCCGGATATTTTCCATGGTTGTACCATACTTTTTCAGTACATTAATTCAGAAGTAGGGATGTGTAAAAATATTTCCCCATGCATCGTGTTCTTCCTTTGAATGATCCAGATATCGATTCTTAAATCCCAAGATTGATGCGAGTAAGTCACTTGCATAATGCAACCAAATTTTGCCCTATTCAAATAAAAAGTTCTGTGATTAGCAACTGGCTGGCAAATCACAAGATTTCACTCACCCAGTGCCGTTCAGCACCAATATCCTGTCACTGCGTGTTGAGAGTAAAAGTTTCGTTTTATGCGTGTCCAAATACGAGATCAACGCAATCCATTTGTCATTAAACAATGTCTCTTTTAAAACCTTTTCTGTTATTTACAGTCCATTGTTGATAAATAAAAATGTAATCACACATAGCACGGATGCGCTAAAGAAACCATGTGACTCCTCTCGTTAATGTACTTCAACCAAAACACTTCTTTAAGACCTTTGCTGAACTGCCAGGTTTCTTAAAGAGACAGTACCATTTTTGAATTTGCTCTACAGGTCAGTGCAAGTACTTGCAAATAGAAAAAATGTTGCATGTAAACAATAGACATGTAGCAAATGTCAAATATGTACAATTTCAAGACATCACAATCATTAATGGAATACATGGAATTTGTACATTTTTCAAAAAAGCTAAAATGAGGCCAAAATGTGTGAAAAATAAAACATTTTAAAATCAGTATTTTTTTATAATGTTTTAAGAAGGTCCCCTGTATAATTAGCAGCATTAGCTAAGCGGGAACATTTTCATATGTAATCAAAATAGAAATTTTAACTCAAAGATACCCAAATGAATCTGAATCGAATGAAAAATATTCATCAATACCCATCCATTTTCTGAAGTTCTGTATGCTTATTTAATCCTTGCAAAATGTTGTCATCATTATAAATACTTAATTGTATTTTTCAATGATATTTAGAAATCAAAGATGGCAGATTGTTCAAAGACTTTCCTGAAGAACTCATGAAATCTTTGGCAACAGAACCGCTCACAGAGAACTCTCACAAATGGAGTATTACTACAGAGGTACTGCAGCAAATATTACTGTAACATTACTATTAACTGTATTACTGCTCAACAAACATCATTTATGAAATCAAATGATTCGGTAACACTTTACATGAAGGTTGTATTTATTAACATTAGATAACACAAGGAAGATCAATACTTTTACAGCACTTATTAATCTTGGTTAATGTTAATTTCAACATACATTTTAAAAATTAGAAGTTGTACACTAACATGAACTGTCAACAAAAGTAGTATTTTCCTAAATGAACATGAACAAAGATGAATAAATGCTGTAAATAAAAACTTTGTTAGTTTGTGATACCTAATGCATTAACTAATATGACCTTTATTATAAAGTTTTACCAATTATTCTACAGTATTTTATAACTTGTAGCACTGTTGTAGTAACTGACAACTGTTAATTCCACCAACTCATGGAGTAAAAAAGGCTTCCATCAATAACTTTTAATCAATTGAAGAGTTGATTGAACAATCAGTTCTTTGAATTCCTTAACGAATATGGAGAATGCTAAGCCAGAATTGTGTGATGCTAACAGAAAACCATTATATTATAATATAAGTGTTAAGTTTAACAAGCTTAGTAACACTTTACAATAAGGTTGTATAACTACCTTAGTTAACACAAATTAGTTATTTTAAAAAATATATTAGTAAATGTTGAAATTAAGTTACATTAACATTAGATTTATGAACTAACATGAACAATGAACAATAGTATTTTCATTAATTAACATTAACTAAGATTAGTAAAAGCTGTCCAAATATTATTCATTGTTAGTTCATGATACCTAATGCATTAATTAATGTTGACAAATAGACCTTTTTGTAAAGTGTTACCAATGATTCTACTTTATAACTACTTTATAAACTATCACTGACAATAGCACTGTAGTTGTAACTAATGAATTCCAGCACTCTAACATATTCTGTAATACCATTCCTGCTGTTACAAAGGCTTACATAACCATAAATATTAAAATATAAGTGTTGGGGGCCTGGATAGCTCAGTGGTAAAAGACACTGGCTACCACCCCTGGAGTTCGCTAGTTCGAATCCCAGGGCGTGCTGAGTGACTCCTGCCAGGTCTCCTAAGCAACCAAATTGGCCCGGTTGCTAGGGTGGGTAGAGTCACATGGGGTAACCTTCTCATGATCGCTATAATGTGGTTCGTTCTCGGTGGGGTGCGTGGTGAGTTGAGCGTTGTTGCCACGGTGGATGGCGCGAAGCCTCCAACGCGCTCAACAAGCCACGTGATAAGATGCGCGGGTTGACGGTCTCAGACGTGGAGGCAACTGAGATTCGTCCTCCGCCATCCGGATTGAGGCGAATCACTACGCCACCATGAGGACATAAAAAGCACATTGGGAATTGGGCATTCCAAATTGGGGAGAAAAAAGGGGAAAAATCCACACAAAAAAATAAAAAAGTGTTGAGTTTAATAAAAAAAAAAGTGAACTTATATCATAATTTCAATGTAATGTATTCATTGCATTGTAAAACATTATATAATAATGTTATAATACTGTTATGCAATGTATAACATTGTCTGTAGTGTTACGAAGGCTTACATAAACATAATTATTAAAATATAAGTGTTGAGTATAATAAAAACAGTGAACTTATTTCATCATTTAATTTTAATGTAATTTTATTATAAATTAAATATTTACATTTTAATTTAATTTAATTGTATTATTAATGAAGTGATGTAATATTTACATTTTAAATTAAATTATTAAAAATAATACATGTATTTATTGTTTGGAGTGTATTAACTGAATTAAATGTTTAAATCTATTATCAATGTATATGTAAATCTCAATGCATAACCTCTGACTTGCATGAAAAACCAACACAGTGCACTGTAAACATGTTTAGGTGGTGACAGTAAATAAAGCTTTATTTCTTAGACAAATGTCATTATTTATAGAATGGACATTTTTACAGTGTATGTTAAATTTGTAATGTACAAAACAAAGCAAATCACTGCCTAACATATCACACTTTAGAATACTTCTATTAATTTAGTCTTTACTGGGAATATTATATGACCCAAAAGTATTTCCCCCATCCAATTGGTGAAAATGATCAATTTAAAATGTTTGTTTTAGAGATTTTCTAAGAGTGACCGACTGAAAAAGTTCTACAGAGTCTTGAGTACCAACACAGATGGACAACATGAGTTTGTGTCCACAATGGAAGGTGAGTGCTGACAACTATAACATTGCAATTAAACTTACTATAATGACTAGACAGGTGGATACAGTAAGCAAATATATTGTGGTATTCGCATCTTTCTATTGTTTGTATGAGCAACATAGTCATGTATTATTTCTCTGCATGTACACAGCGTATGATTTCCCCATCTACGCCACTCAGTGGCACCCAGAGAAGAACGCCTTTGAGTGGACTCGGCCACACATTCCCCACTCGCCTTCAGCCATTAAGACCACCTTCTACATGGCACAATTTTTTGTTAATGAAGGTATGGATAATAATAATGCTTTAAAACATGCACAGGTAGAACATACCTTAGCAGTATTGTATCCTGGTCATAGACCCTGCATTAAATATCTAGGTTATATTTCACCCCAATATCAAAAGAAAAAATGAATATGAAATTATATTTTGAATTTAAAAAAATACAATAAATGAAGCCTAGTTGTAGGACCATTAAGACTTCTTTGAATCACAGTAATTAAAATTTAGGAGGACAATGTGCTCAGTTCACAAGAAAGTCACAATGTGAAAAAGTCTTTATGTTGCTAGAAATTGGTTGCAATGTCTTAATCTTTCTCATTTGATTTTGAAGAAATAGGACCTGGAGAAGTCTTTACCAGTTGGCAATAATGTTGATTTGCCATTTGACATCTTAAAGGGATAGTTCACCCAAAAATTCTCTCATCATTTACCCACCCTCATGCCATCCCAGGTGTGTATGATTTCCCTTCTTCTGCAGAACACAAAGATTTTTAAAAGAATATTTCAGCGCTGTAAGTTCAGTGCAGGTGAATGGATACCAAACTTTTGAAGCTCCAAAATCAAATAAAAGCAGCATAAAAGTAATCCACTAGACTCCAGTGGTTTAATCCATTTCTCCAGAAGCGACATGATAGGTGTGGGTGAGAAACAGATCAATATTTAAGTATTTTTTTTACTATGTATTCTCCTCCCGGCCCAGTAGGTGGTGACATGCATGAAGAATGCAAATGGCCAAAAACAAAAGAAGAAGAATGTGAAAGTGAAAGTAGAGATTTATAGTAAAAAAAGGACTTAAATATTGATCTGTTTCTCACCCACACCTATCATATCACTTCTGAAGATTTGGATTAAACCACTGGAGTCATATGGATTACTTTTATACTTCCTTTATGTGCGTTTGGAGCTTGAAAGTATTGGTACCCATTCACTTGCATTGTATGGACCTACAGAGCTGAAATATTCTTCTAAAAATCATAATTTTTGTTCTGCTGAATAAAGGGATGGCATGAGGGTGAGTAAATCATTTTTGGCTGTCCCTTTACTAAGATAAAAGCAATAAATGAACAAATTAAAAATTCAGACCCTTCAGAAGCTAATATTTTTTCCCCTCGTTTATCTTTTTGCCTTTACAGCGAGGAAGAGTTTCCATAGCTTTGCCAGTACGGAGGAAGAACAGAAGGCATTGATCTATAACTACAGTCCTGTGTACACTGGAACCAAAAGTGCATTTGAACAAAAATACTTTTTTGATTAATTTCTTTAATACAAAAAAGTCTGTATTAGTGTCTTTTAAATTTGTATTTAATTATTTTATTTAATTATAAAAATGGCAAGATTTAATTTCCATGTGAAAAATCAACATTTTAATATGGACTGAAATTCTTTTCAGATGCATCAGAATTAAGTTATTCCCACAAAAATACAACATTTTGGCATGTTGAAATCATGTAAACATTTAACTTTATACAAAAGTCACATCTACATTTTGTAGTGTAACAAGATTGGGGTGCTGTGGGTGAATCTCACTTATGTTTTTCTGGGTGAAATGTGACCTAAACATTTTTTTTAAATTTAGCATAAAGCACAATGAAGCCTTATTTTATGACCATTAAAGGAATATTCTGGGTTTAGTACAAGTTGAGCTCAATCGACAGCATTTGTGGCATAATACTGATTACCACAAAAAATTTTTTTGACTTGCCCCTCCTTAAAAAAAAAAAAAAAAAAAAAAAAAAAAATATTGGGTTACAGTGAGACACTTACAATGGAAGTGAATGTGGGCCAATCTGTAAACATTAAAATACTCAGTTTCAAAAGAATAGCCACAAGATAAAAACAATATGCGTGCAAACACAATTTTAGTGTGATAAAATCGCCAATTTTACAACTTTGTTGCCATGACGATATAGTCAACTAACCCTAAAATTACTGTAGAAATGATGATTTAAACAACTTTACAGCTCAAATAATGCATGAGTTTTAACAGAAGTATTAATGCAAGTGCTTTTATAAAGATTTAAGCTTCACATTTCTGATTTTCAACCCTCCAACAATTGGCCCCATTCACTTCCATTGTAAATGCCTGACTGAACCTTTATTTTTCCTTTTTTTTAAAGAAGAGGAGGGACGAGTCAAATTAAATTTTTGTGGTAATCAACATTTTGCAACAAATGCTGTCGAATGAGCTCAACTTGTGTTGAACCTGGAATATTCCTTTTAATATTTTTCACATTTGTGAAATAATTTTTTTGTAATTCTAATGATTCAATAGTGATTCTCGTTAGTTTCTCATTACTGGTACTAGTACTGTATTTTTTAATTTTTTTTATTTTATTTTTTACTGTACAAGCAGTAAAACATATCATGATGAATAATGTTATATTTCCTTATTTTTTCACATTACATTAATGACAGTTAGGTGGGATGTGCTTAATTGTCATGAAAATAATGTCAATCTTAAACAGGCTTCATTTTCTTTAAGCAAAATATAAATGTATTTCTTTCGATTCTGGGGTCAAATATGACCTGGACGTGTTCTTGACAGGCTTCGTGAGATTCACCCAGGTACACATACCCTTTCAAGGCTGCCCTACACAGGAAAAGGCACTGAAAAAGTGAAAGATTTGTACTCATGGCTTGTGCATACACTATTTTATCAACTGCTCTCTCTCTCTCACACACACACACACACAACATACAGTGCAATGTTCAATCACATGATATCTATAATATAAAATGTAACTAGTGTCTTCTTTTCAGTAACAAACTGCAAATGCAAAACTAATTCTGTCACACTCTTATTTCTTAAATGGTCCCATAACTTGTGTCCCATTGAGCTATATTTGAACTCATAAACCTAACCTTCAAATCTAGCCAAATCTACATAGTATATCTCAATTTACTTTTTAACCATAAACTAGTTTATTAAACTTTATAGTTGAGCCCTAAAAGACAGTGTACCAACTCTATTTCAGACCATAAAATATTCAATCAACGTCACAGCTGAACTCTCCTTAAAAACCTTGAACTTCCATTCATTATGTTCTTAAAAACTCACTTATATTAATCATAATTATCAAAAGATGATTATGATACTTGCACATAAACATTATACATTCATATTGCCTTGTATTACCACAGGACAGCAGAATAGATGGCTGTGGATTATGAAGCCTGTGCATGGCTGAGAGCATTAAATCAGTCACTCTGGTTGGCTGCTGACCTTCTTTAAGTCACTTTGATTGGACGATTGCTTTATATAGGTGACAGGGTCTGCCTCTGCACTTGGGTGAGTTGTGGGTGCCAGACATCCACTATGAAGATGAGTCTGTAGCTATCTGCCTCCTGCCAGACTTCATGCTCAAACGAGTCGTCAAATATTAACACCTTTCCTTCTTCCCACTCCCTGAAACACAATTAACATTTATAGCACAAATTAACCACGATATTATTAAAGAGATTTACTCGCCCTCATGATGTACCAAACCCGTATGACTTACTTGCTTCTATTTTTATAAGTTACTTTCAGTCTGTTTTAAAATGTATGAGGGCAGCGCACCGAGTGTCAGATGTTGAATGGCTTTGCAAAGTTTCAAAACGGAAAGTAATTCGAATCTATGTGCACATGTGTGTTTCTGTGGTTAACTGACCTGGTTTGGTTGGTACAGCGGATCTTGCAGCCCTTTGGAGGGATGATGAGGCCCAGGTGCATGCGCAGTCGACAGTTAGTAGGACCAGTGTGAGGCCAAACATGCGTACCAGGACGCATCACTGAAAACTTAATCTGAAAGAGAAAAATAATGTTTTTCTGTCTTAAAATCATCAGTAGCTAACAGTTTGCCATTTGGGGAATGTGCATTGTAAAAGGAAGTTAAATTAAAAGTACAACCAGTAAGCTCAGAAAATGCAAACTTGGCTGTAATTGTTTTTTTCTCTTCTCCTATTAAAGGCCTGCATCAGATATGTACCTGGCCTCTTTTGCAGTTTGTAGCCTCTGGGAAACGTTCCAGCAAAGCACAGGTTTTAGGCACACTCTGACACGAAGAAGCAGCTTTTCGACCTAAGAACAAATAAACGTTGAGGTGTGTTACTTAACAGTATACACATACGTTATTATCTTCCCTAAAAGTGTCTGAGCATCAGAGACTATAAGGAAAGAAACGTTCTCTGCGCAAGTGCACAAACACAGACACAAATGCTTGGTAAACACTTTACAAGCATGCCGTCTCGTACATACTTAAAGGTGCACTCGGAGTCTGTAACATCGGTGTATACACTGATGAGCCAAAACATTTTGACCACCTGCCTAATATGCTGTTTGTCCTCTGCGTGCCGCCAAAATGGCGCCGACCCGCCGAGGCATGGACTCTACAAGACCTCCGATGGTATCCTGTGGTATCTGGCACCAAGACGTTAGAAGCAGATCCTTCAAGTCCTGTAAGTTGAGAGATGGAGCCACCGTGGATCAGACTTGTTGGTCCAGCACATCCCATAGATGCTCAATCAGATTGAGATCTGGGGAATTTGGAGGCCAGGGCAACACCTTGAGCTCTTCATCATGTTCTTCAAACCATTCCCGAACAATGTGTGCAGTGTGGCAGGGTGCATTATCCTGCTGAAAGAGGCCAATGCCATCAGGGTATACCATTGTCATGAAGGGGTGTACCTGGTCTGCAACGATGTTTAGGTAGGTGGCACGTATCAAATTGACGTCCACATGAATGGCCGGACCCTGAGTTTCCCAGCAGGCGACACACTCCCTCCACCGGCTTGTCGTCTTCCCACAGTGCATCCTGGTGCCATCACTTCCCCAGGTAAATAGCGCATATGCACACGGCCGTCCACATGATGTAAAATGAAAAGGCTCATCGACCAAGCGACCTTCTTCCACTTATCCAAGGTCCAGTTCCGACACTCGCGTGCCCATTGTAGGCATTTACGATGGTGGACAAGGGTCATCATAGGCACTCTGACTGGTCTGCGGCTTCGCAGCTCCATACGCAGCTGGGTGCGATGCACTGTGTGTTGTGACACATTCCTCCTGTAACCATCATCAAAATTTTCTGTCGGTTCGGACCAGATGGGATAGCCTTCGTTGCCCTTGCACACCGATGAGCCTTGGGCACCCAACAACCTGTCGCCAGATTGTGGTTTGTCCCTCCTCGGACCACTGACCGGGAGCACCCCACCAGCCTTGCCATTTCAGAGATGCTCTGATCCAGTCATCTGGCCATAACAATTTGGCCCTTGTCAAAGTCGCTCAGGTCTTTACTCCTGCCCATTTCTCCTGCGTTCAACACGTTGACTATGAGAACTGATTGTTCACTTCCCATCTAATCTACCCAGACCTTGACATGTGGTCTTTGTTAGGAGATGAGCAACATTATTCGCTTCACCTGTGAGTGCTCATAATGTTTTCGCTTATCAGTGTACGTTAAGAGTATGTTTTAGGCCTAAAATGTAAAGAAACTAAACCTGGGTCCTCATTTATGAAAATGTTTGTAGAATGATCTTAATGTTCCTAAGAAAGATCTATAAAACATCCATACACATGAAACATTTTTCCTAAATGCATCCCATTTTGTGAATCGCATGTGCCCGCCTAGAGAACACCCATAAATATAAATATTTTAATATGGTCAGAGAGAATACAATTAAAACGCATGTGCAAGTGATTCATTTGTTCTTTCATTCATTCATAAGAAATGCTTTTAAGCAGTTGGCAAGGTTTCTACCCATCGAATGCAGCCTGTTCAACAACTCATCATCAGTTATTCATTTTCATTATCAATAAATCCATTCATTGATGGTGTTTACTGTAAATCCACCCCATTCTTCAATGCCCATATTCTTGATTAACCTTAAAGGAATATTCCGGGTTTAGTACAAGTTGAGCTCAATCGACAGCATTTGTGGCATAATGTTGATTTCCACAAATGTATTTTGACTTGCCTCTCATTTTCTTTAAAAAAGCCCAAATCGAGGTTACAGTGAGGCACTTACAACGGAAGTGAATGGGGCCAATTTTTGGAGGGTTTAAAAGGCAGAAATGTGAAGCTTATAATTTTATAAAAGCACTTACATTGGTTCTTCTGTTAAAACTTGCATTTTATTTGAGCTGTGAAGTTGTTTAAATTGTAATTTTTACAGTTATTTATGCATTTCCTTTATGTATTGTAGCTATAAGTTTGAAAAGGTGAGCATTTTAACATTTTAAAAATTGTCCCCCATTCACTTCCATTGTAAGGGCCTCACTGTAACCCAGATTTTTACTTTTTTAAAGGAAACAAGGGGTAAGTCAAATTTAATTTGTGGTAACCAATATTATGCCACAAATGCTGTCGATTGAGCTGAACTTGTATTGAACCTGGAATATTCCTTTAATTCCAAAAAGAGGTTTACATGCTTTTTACATCTAATCAAATATGCGTAGTCTTTATGGCAGTCGTGTTCTGTATCAACTACATGCATGTTCTTTTCCCACTATTCTCTTCTGCTCACTCTGACCATTGATTATGCTGCATTTTAGTATTTTGGTCAAATAATTTGTCTTTATTCATGTCCTCAACAACAGCAGACAAGAGGCTGAAGGATGAATTGATGAAAATTTGAGGCTGTTTCGGTGCTTTCAGCCATCTGTATATTGAATTAGCTATGTTATTAGGACTGTAAACTATAATCTCTCCTCCTCGCTCCAAAAATGTGCTCGACTTATTTCATACTGTATATAACACCTGCTGTTATCTCGTAGGTCTCGAAATTAATTATGGAAACATGCATATAGGGCTATAAATTCCTTTCAAGAAACTTCTAAAGACACATTTCTTTCATGAGCACTTGATCCAATTCTTATACTAACTTTTTTCTTCCTAAAGAAAGAAATCAAAACATTTGCACTCCGTTCTTTCACCACTTTCTCACCTTCCTCTCTAATTGTGCTTCTCTGAGCAATTTTGAAACTCTGCATAGCAGCACTTCTCATGGTATTGCCTCTTTAGGACGAATCGCTTTTGCTATATTCCTCATTTGTAGGCCGCTTTGGATATGAATGCATGTAAATGTAAATAAATGCTACAGCGGATATCCGAAATAAAGCTTTTACATTATGCATACATAATCTAAATATGACCACATTCTGAATCGTATCGTAATATACTTGTTCACATAAAAGCTCACTCATTTATTGATACATTTAGTCAGTCACTGACTATTCGCATTACTAAAAGTAAAGAAAAAAAAAAAAAGAGTCAGCACACGCTGGCACACCGGATCATGAGCACACACAAAAAAATAAATAAAAAGACGCACAAAATGCGTTTCTAATTCCTTTGAGAGTGTGTCTTTGTATGGATATAAGATCAGGATGGCGAGGATATATCCTGTGTACAGTATGTTTTAAATGCACATGTTGGTAGCATATATATTACCCTGCTGCCACAGTGTAAACTGGCCCCAGTCTCCTTTCTCTCTCAGATTCTCGTCTTCTGGCAGGAACTGTCCACTCTTGCTGTCTAACACTGATAATGCTTCATCTCTAATGGTCATCCAGTTACGCTCCAACATCTCGAAACACAAACACACAAACATACTGAGAGGACAGCAGAGAGACATGCATACACGGAGCACTTCCTTTAGAGTTAAAAGAATGTTCAGGATTAAATACTCAAGTAAAACTCATCCCTTGATTTTACTAAACACAAACAAAAAATGTGTTGACAGTTATGTGTCTACTAGGGATGTAAGTTGTTGCAGTAATGGGGTACGTTGCCCCATAGACTACTATTGTATGTGCATGACTGTCAATGTGTTTTATTTTTCATGTTTAATTGTGCTTAACTGTCATAAAGATTTGTGTTATTAAAATAATGTCCTGATAAAAAACATTATTACAATTTAATAATAATAATAATAATAATTGCAATGATTCTTCTTTATAGATTGCACTCACAAAAATCCATTTCTAGCCGATAAAATATTTTAGGGCACAACTACAATTTTATTTTATTCACTATAAAAATGTATAGAAATTATTATTCCATGAGAAATTAGTGAAGATTTAACTAATTTCCACACCTTTTCCAGGCCTGAAAACCACTTTATTAAAATGTCATGTTATTTCCAGGTTTTCCATGACCATGGGAATTGTATTGTATATATTCCTATTTTGATTAAGGTGCGAAATATGACCAGGACATTTTCTTGATGGGTTTTGTGAGATTCGCTTAACCGAGTCTATGCATGCAGTGAAACAAATGATTATTACCTTGACTAAATCTGTATATCCAGTTTCTTTTGCTGTCCACCAGGGCTGAGCGTGGAGTCCTGGCACATTATACAGAGATCTCTGCCATACAGAGGCAAAGTGACCCCGCCGATGCCCGGCCTCATACCAGTCATATGCCTACATGCAAGACACACACACACACAAGCAAATCCAAAGACTTCCTCCAAGCACATAACTTGCACAAAATAATCTTCATTTTCACGCCATCTTACACTCTTGTCTCCTGTTCGCTGTAATGCATCCCCGAGATGAAAGTAAAATCTCCCATCATCTGTGCCGGGTTCTCCAGACTCCAAACCCTCCTAAACAAACACACACAAAATGAAGAATATATTAGTGAAGTGCGTGTGTGTGTGTGTGTGTGTGTGTGTGGAAGTATATCCATTTGAGTTCATGCATTTGAGTAACAATTACCCTCAGGTAAGGTATGCTCTCTGCAATCTTGTTTTCAGATTTGAGTATGAACCCATAATGCACTTGAGCAAATCCATCATTTGGAGCAGCAGCTAAAACCTAAAGAGAAATTAAAAAGGGGGACAATTGGTCTGACCCAGATACAGCTGTGCTAGTTTCATGTCTCTCGTATCACTACACACTCTCTTCTCAAATAAAATAAATTCAACTCAATATTTCATGTCCAGTTATTTAAGCAGACATGTAATAAGCAAGATAAATGTAGTCAGATGGTCATTATTGCAGAATAATCACCCTGATGTGGTTCATTTTGTGTAATTATGATCAGCTTACCTCCTCATAAACTCGTTTAGCACTTTTGTTGTCACCCAGGAGTAGATGTGCCACTCCCAGATCATTCTTTAAACTGTTGTCTTCTGGGAAAATCTGAACAAGCTTCTCCAAAGTAGCTAAAGATCCCCTAGTACGACCTGCACAGAGACATGGAGAGGCATTGTGTGTGTTTGTGTTCGTGTATGTGTGTGAAGCTTAACTTTTATGAACAAAATTTCTGAAAAATATCAACAGCTCATTTGGGGACGTCCTCAAATGTAAAAATGGTTCAAACGAAGACTAAATGTTCCCTTTTTTCACTTCTAAAATGCCAAAGGATGTATTTCAGGGTTAGTGTTAATTACAGTTATATTTAGTCATTATTAAAAAATCACAATAAAGTGATTTGATTTGATTTTTGATTTTACTAGATAGGTCAAAACACACTTTGATGTTGGCTTGAAAAACCTTGCACTAAAAGATTGATGTTTGAAGGTTTTTCAGGCCCAACAGTCCAACAGACAGACAGATAGAATGATAGATAGAATGATAGACATATATATATATATATATAAACAGACAGACAGAGTGATAGATAGATAGAAGGATAGACAGAACATTAGACAGAACAGACAGACAGACAGAGAACGAAAGAACATTAGATAGATAGATAACAACAAAAGAACAATAGAGAGAACAACAGACATAGCGATAGACAGACAGAGAGAACATTCGATAGAACTACAGACAGACAGATAGAATGATAGATAGACAAAAAGAATGATAGATAGAATGATAGACATATATAAACAGACAGACATACAGATAGAATGACAGACAGACAGAACGATAGATAGATATTAGACAGACAGACAATGAAAGAACATTAGATAGATAGATATAGATAGATAGACAGACAGACAGAATGTTAGATGGAACGACAGACAGATAGATAGAACAGACAGACAGACAGAGAACGAAAGAACATTAGATAAACAGACAGATAGATAGACAGACAGACAGAGACAGACAGATAGATAGACAGATAGATACAACAGAAAGAACAATAGAACAATAGAGAGAACAACAGACAGACAGAACAACAGACATAGCGATAGACAGAACATTCGATAGAACGACTGACAGACAGACAGACAGAACGATAGATAGAACATTAGACAGAACAGACAGTAAGACAAACAGACAGACAGAGAACGATAAAACATTGGATAGAACGACAGAGCAACAGACAGATAGAATGTTAGAACATTAGCTAGAATGACAGACAGAGCGATAGACAGACAGAGCGACAGAACATTAGATAGAATGACTGACAGACAGAACGATAGCTAGAACGACAGACAGAACGATAGACAAAGCAACAGAATGAGAACATTCGATAGAACGACAGACAGACGGATAGATAGAATTTTAGATAGAACAATAGAACAAAGAACAGACAGACTGATAGACAGTGACAGACAGAATGATAGAACATTAGATAGAATGACAGATAGAATGACAGACAGAGTGACAGACAGAATGATAGAACATTAGATAGAATGACAGACAGAGTGACAGACAGACAGGATGAAAGAACATTAGATAGATAGATAGATAGATACAACGAAAGAACAATAGAGAGAAAAACAGACAGACAGAACAGACATAGCGATAGACAGACAGACAGATAGATCATTCGATAGAACTACAGACAGACAATGATGGACAGACAAAAAGAATGATAGATAGAATGATAGACATATATAAACAGACAGACATACAGATAGAATGACAGACAGACAGAACGATAGATAGATAGAGATAGACAGACAGACAACGAAAGAACATTAGATAGATAGATAGACAGACAGACAGACAGATAGACAGATAGAATGTTAGATAGAACGACAGACAGAACATTAGACAGAACAGACAGACAGAGATCGAAAGAACATTAGATAGACAGATAGATAGATAGACAGATAGATAGATACAATGAAAGAACGATAGAACAATATAGAGAACAACAGACATAGCGATAGACAGACAGACAGATAGAACATTCGATAGAACGACCGACAAACAGACAGACAGAACGATAGATAGAACATTAGACAGAACAGACAGACACACAGACAAACAGACAGACAGAGAACTATAGAACATTAGATAGAACGACAGAGCAACAGACAGATAGAATGATAGAACATTAGATAGAATGACAGACAGAGCGATAGACAGACAGAGCGACAGAACATTAGATAGAACGACAGACAGACAGACAGAACATTAGATAGAATGACAGACCGACAGATAGAAACAGTTGAAGTCAGAAGTTTACATACACCTTAGCCAAATCCATTTAAACTCAGTTTTTCAAAATTCCTGACATTTAATCGTAGAAAACACTCTTTCATCACATTCCCAGTGGGTCAGAAGTTTACATACACTTTGTTAGTATTTGTTGCCATTGCCTTTAAATTGTTTAACTTGGGTCAGTCGTTTTGGGTAGCCTTCCACAAGCTTCTCACAATAAGTTGATGGAGTTTTGGCCCATTCCTCCAGACAGAACTGGTGTAACTGAGTCAGATTTGTAGGCCTAAGTGTATGTAAACCTCTGACTTCAATGGTAGGTAGGTGGCTGGCTGGCAGGCAGGCAGAACAATAGCTAGAATGACAGGCAGAGCGACAGACAGATAGGACATTAGAACATTCGATAGAATGACAGACAGACAGATAGATAGAACGTTAGATAGAACAATAGTTAGAACATTAGATTGAACAGACAGACAGACAGATAGAACGATAGATGGAACATTAGACAGAACAACAGAACATTAGACAGAGCGACAGACAGAACATCAGATAGAACGACAGAGAGATACATTAGACAGAATGAGACAGACAGAACAACAGAACTTTAGACAGAACGACAGACAGAACATCAGATAGAACAACAGAGAGATACATTAGATAGAATGAGACAGACAGACAGACAGACACACAGAACAACAGAACTTTAGATAGAACGATAGAGAAGACAGACAGACAGGCAGATAGTCAGAGCAACTTGTGTCAGAACAGTCTGAAGGTCTGTGCCAAATTTAGTAGATGTAGCTTTAAAGCTTTAGGAGGAGTTACAGTCAGAAATTTTGGTGTTGGTTTAGGGAATTTGGAAAACTCTAAACAGCTTAAAGGCTCACTCAGTTTTTTTCCTCATTTAAAAAGTTTTATTTCTAAAGAGATTAACAGTATTTTTAAAACACTACGTATATAATCATGAACACTCATGTGAGATGAAGAGTTCAGTCATGTCAGTAATCTTATAAAGCTCTTTTATTCTACATGGGGCGGGGGGCACCTTCATGGGGCAGCCATATTAGAATCACATGACCAGCTGAATACTACTCGCTTAATCTCAGCACCTGTTATTGGACACTTTCATTCATGAATTTCAATGACAACTACATTTTGGTGTAAAACTCGCTGCCACAATGTGGGCGTTGCTATGCAGTTGATAGGGTGTTCTGAGTGGTTGCTGCTAGAGTTTTACAGGGTGGTTGTTTGCTGGCCCAAATTAAAACAGCCCACACCTAATTCTCTATAATATAGTAATAGTGACGCACCACTACTTGACTTAGTTGAAGCACAATTGAAGTCAATAGGAAGTAGACTTGCCACGATATCATAATTTTCACACCAGTGCGGTGTTCATGTTCAAACCGACTAGTACAGGTATTACCGCTGGTTGGACGCTAAGTGGTACTATGGGGTAATTTTCATTAAGCAATAGCCTACACAATAACGCAAGGCAGCTTGGTTTCAAACTTTTAAATTAAATTAAATGCAATTAAAATGTGTGTTGTTCAACTTTTTGAAAGATGGCTTTTCAACAGTTGTGAAGAGCAACATCTCTTTGGCAACAAACCTACTTCATCTGTGCATTCTCTCCATCATGAGCTACTAGTCGGGTATTTCGTTGTCCGGGAAAATACATCACATATTGTGGGTTTTTGCGGGTTTAATGTTGGTGTTTTACTACCTTTCATCCCAGGACCCAGTTTAGCTTCTTTGGAAGGGTAATGACTTTGAATGTGTGTGAATAAATCTGTTTTTTTCCTTCCTAAGGCTGGGCGATATGCAAGAAATATGTTCACGATATTTTAGTTAAGGCTATTCTATTCGTTAGGTTATTGTATTGATACTGGAAGTTCCATTCATAGTGTTTCCCCCTTTTACCCTGTATAAAATTTCACACCGATGTTGTCCCTTGTACAGAGTAAAACTGGTAACACCGTGGCAACCCTAATAGGAAGTCTACATCTAGATAGCTAGGTAAAAGTGTGTGTGTTTGTATATACCTAGGAACTGCTGTCTGTCTGCACGTCTCTTTAATGTAGCTCTGATGAGGTCAGGTGGTGCGTCTGGGAGCTCGGCTGCTTCTCTATATGTATTCACAGCCTTCAACAGCATCTCATTACTGCGCATTTTCTCAGCCATATCATCCTCTGCCTGCACACAAATGCACACTTTCCAGAAACACATAATACTTCATAATGGGTCTCCTTAAATATAATGCATAACATCGTACAAGTTGCATTGTTATGTGTGCAGACAAGGTTGTCACTAAATTTCTGCCACACTCACAAGTGCGTAAGCACATAAATTTGTATTTGAAATCATTCTGATGTTATAATTTCTAATCAGCAATATTCCAAATGGGGAAGTGCATGCCCACAGTTAGTAATATGCATTAAGCAAGCCCAACCATCTTTATATATCCTTACTCTTTCTAAAGATGCTCTGATCTAAGTGTGCAATTCTCAAAACCAGCTGAAACACAAATTAACACAATTTACAGGTGCATCTCAATAAATTAGAATGTCATGGAAAAGTTCATTTATTTCAGTAATTCAACTCAAATTGTGAAACTCGTGAATTAAATAAATTCAGTGCACACAGACTGAAGTAGTTTAAGTCTTTGGTTCTTTTAATTGTGATGATTTTGGCTCACATTTAACAAAAACCCACCAATTCACTATCTCAACAAATTAGAATATGGTGACATGCCAATCAGCTAATCAACTCAAAACACCTGCAAAGGTTTCCTGAGCCTTCAAAATGGTCTCTCAGTTTGGTTCACTAGGCTACACAATCATGGGGAAGACTGCTGATCTGACAGTTGTCCAGAAGACAATCATTGACACCCTTCACAAGGAGGGTAAGCCACAAACATTCATTGCCAAAGAAGCTGGCTGTTCACAGAGTGCTGTATCCAAGCATGTTAACAGAAAGTTGAGTGGAAGGAAAAAGTGTGGAAGAAAAAGATGCACAACCAACCGAGAGAACCGCAGCCTTATGATTGTCAAGCATAATCGATTCAAGAATTTGGGTGAACTTCACAAGGAATGGACTGAGGCTGGGGTCAAGGCATCAAGAGCCACCACACACAGACGTGTCAAGGAATTTGGCTACAGTTGTCATATTCCTCTTGTTAAGTCACTCCTGAACCACAGACAACGTCAGAGGCGTCTTACCTGGGCTAAGGAGAAGAAGAACTGGACTGTTGCCCAGTGTTCCAAAGTCCTCTTTTCAGATGAGAGCAAGTTTTGTATTTCATTTGGAAACCAAGGTCCTAGACAGAGGAAGGGTGGAGAAGCTCATAGCCCAAGTTGCTTGAAGTCCAGTGTTAAGTTTCCACAGTCTGTGATGATTTGGGGTGCAATGTCATCTGCTGGTGTTGGTCCATTGTGTTTTTTGAAAACCAAAGTCACTGCACCCGTTTACCAAGAAATTTTGGAGCACTTCATGCTTCCTTCTACTGACCAGCTTTTTAAAGATGCTGATTTCATTTTCCAGCAGGATTTGGCACATGCCCACACTGCCAAAAGCACCAAAAGTTGGTTAAATGACCATGGTGTTGGTGTGCTTGACTGGCCAGCAAACTCACCAGACCTGAACCCCATAGAGAATCTATGGGGTATTGTCAAGAGGAAAATGAGAAACAAGAGACCGAAAAATGCAGATGAGCTGAAGGCCACTGTCAAAGAAACCTGGGCTTCCATACCACCTCAGCAGTGCCACAAACTGATCACCTCCATGCCACGCCGAATTGAGGCAGTAATTAAAGCAAAAGGAGCCCCTACCAAGTATTGAGTACATATACAGTAAATGAACATACTTTCCAGAAGGCCAACAATTCACTAAAAATGTTTTTTTTATTGGTCTTATGATGTATTCTAATTTTTTGAGATAGTGAATTGGTGGGTTTTTGTTAAATGTGAGCCAAAATCATCACAATTAAAAGAACCAAAGACTTAAACTACTTCAGTCTGTGTGCATTGAATTTATTTAATACACGAGTTTCACAATTTGAGTTGAATTACTGAAATAAATGAACTTTTCCACAACATTCTAATTTATTGAGATGCACCTGTATATGCAGCAGACCTAGACTAGATGTAATGGCTGTATTTTTATCTTTCCCAAATCAAGCTGAAATGCATATTGTTTAAAAGAAAATAAAAAAAAAAAATAAATATATATATATATATATATACACACTGGTGGCCAAAAGATATTTTGCTGTTTCAGAAGAAAATTTGTACTTTAATTCACCAAAGTGGCATTCAACTGATCACAAAGTATATTCAGGACATTACTGATGTAAAAAACAGCACCATCACTATTTGAAAAAAGTCATTTTTGATCAAATCTAGACAGGCCCCATTTCCAGCAGCCATCACTCCAACACCTTATCCTTGAGTTTTCATGCTAAATTGCTAATTTGGTACTAGAAAATCACTTGCCATTATATCAAACACAGCTGAAAGCTATTTGGATCATTAAATGAAGCTTAACATTGTCTGTCTTTGTTTTTGAGTTGCCACAGTATACAATAGACTGGCATGTCTTAAAGTCAATATTAGGCCAAAAATGGTGAAAAAGAAACAGCTTTCTCTAGAAACTCTTTTTGAGGAATGAAGGCTATACGATGCTTGAAATTGCCAAAAAACTGAAGATTTCATACAGAGGTGTACAGTACAGTCTTCAAAGACAAAGGAACAACTGGCTCTAACAAGGACAGAAAGAGATGTGGAAGGTCAGATGTACAACTGAACAAGAGGATAAGTACATCAGAGTCTCTAGTTTGAGAAATAGACACCTCACATGACCTCAGCTGACAGCTTCATTGAATTCTACCCGCTCAACACCAGTTTCATGTACAACAGTAAAGAGAAGACTCAGGGGTGCAGGCCTTATGAGAAGAATTGCAAAGAAAAAGACACTTTTGAAACAGAAAAACAAAAAGAAAAGGTTAGAGTGGGCAAAGAAACACAGACATTGGACAACAGATAATTGGAAAAGAGTGTTATGGATCTTAACCCCATTGAGCTTTTGTGGGATCAGCTAGACTGTAAGGTGCGTGAGAAGTGCCTGACAAGACAGCCACATCTATGGCAAGTGCTACAGGAAGTGTGGGGTGAAATGTCACCTGAGTATCTGGACAAACTGACAGCTAGAATAACAAGGATCTGCAAAGCTGTCATTGCTGCACGTGGAGGATTTTTTGATGAGAACTCTTTGAAGTAGTTTAAGAAGTTCTAAACATTTTTTATTTTTTATTGTAATAGTAATTTTTCACGTTATTAATGTCCTGACTATAAACTGTGATCAGCTGAATGCCACTTTGGTGAATAAAAGTACCAATTTCTTTCCATAAGAGCAAAATCTGTACATTATTCCAAACTTCTGGCCGCCTGTGTATGTATATATACATATATAAATAAACATTTTAGCTTAACAAATTTCATCTTTCTAAGCCACAGGGAGTCTGTGTTTCTTTCATATATGTAGTTTCAGTAGGTGTTAAATTGTGTCCTAAATTCAGAATACATTTAAATGTGAACTTATTAATGATTCATGATTTCTGTGAGGAAATGTTCACACACAGGTTTTACATACAATGAGTGAATGAGACCCAACGTTTGTAACAGAAGAAAAATGACTAGTGTATTACATGAGCAGCACTGGATGCAAGCAGTAGATGTTACCTTTCATTAGAAATGCATTACCTGGGCTTTGCCATAGCGACATCTCGGACTGTGTGGGAATTTCTGGACAAGACCTTCAAAAGCGCGAAGAGATTCCTCCACTTTTCCCTGGGAACCAAAAATGTATTACGTTTTACGGCAAAATTTTACAAAAAAAAAATTATGCAAGGTGGACTCTTCATTCAGAAGTATAACTTTTTACCTTCTTACGCAATTTCTCAGCGGCGTTGATCTCCGATTTGATTGTTTTGTCAAATTTATTTAGCAGTTTAGGTTTCTTCTTTTTGGCTGTAAAGAATCCATCCCAAAATGAGGCTTCCACTTAAAACAACTTTTATTAATAAAACAATAACAGTACTGAGAGCATGCGGAGCATACCCTCTGGTTCTGCTTTAGACTCTGGTGTGGGTTCCTCTGTTATCTCTGGGGTAGATTCAGGTGTGGACAGTGGTTCATGTACAGCTTGAGTTGCAGGTGTCTCTGGTTGAATATTCATTGTAGGTGTAGATTCTTCTGTTGTGGACTCGAGGTTGGGTGTAGACACAGGTGAAGAGTGTGGTGTAGAGTCTTTGAAGGAGACATATTTTGTACAATGCAAACCAATGTATTTTTCGAAGAGAACGTATAGAACCTTACTGTACAATGTTAACATTAGTTAATGCATTAGGTATCATGAACTAATAACTATATTTTAACAACATTTATTAAACATTTTAAGCTCATAATGCATTAAGTAATGTTAAATTGGTTGACCATGTTCACACTTGTGTTAAGTGCATCCATCTTGGTTATGGATGAATGGGGGAAAATTCGCTTGCTATATGTAACAAACTTGTGTCTAAAGTGCCCAAAGGCTTAATGATTGTTATTAGAAGAAATGGTGATGTTACACAGTGATAAACACTGACTTTTTTTTGGAACTGGGGTTGTATACCACTTTTAATATTAAAATATATATTATGTAGAAATTAACTTTACCAAAAATGTAAAGTTCTGTAAAAATACTGTTCATTGTTAGTTCATACTAACTACTGGTAACATTATAACCCAATAAAATGCTTATAAAGTATAACCATTACCATTTTAGCTTACCCTCATTAAATGACTTGGCGAAACTAGTCTTAGGTTCCTTCTCAGTCCCTGCTTTTGCTTTTTGTTCTTCTGATGAACCTGAAAAAAGGAAATAAATATAGTACACGACTGTCTCTTCAATTCATCTTTTAAGGATCCTATACTGCATTATTCCCTACAAAATTATAAGATGTTTCAGAAACATTTATGAATGCTATTTACATCATATCTACTTCATATGTCACATTAGGGTTGTTTAAAGTGAAATACTCATGTACAGGCAAATCAAAATATGTGACAGGGTCAACAAAAAATAAGGATGTCCATGATGATGATAGGAAAAAAATATTCAGTTGAAAATGCAAGTTCTAAATTCTTAGAAAGGCAATCTTTCTGGGGGCCTGGGTAGCTCAGCGAGTAAAGACGCTGACTACCACCCCTGGAGTCGCGAGTTCGAATACAGGGCATGGTGAGTGACTCCAGCCAGGTCTCCTAAGCAACCAAATTGGCCCGGTTGCTAGGGAGGGTAGAGTCACATGGGTTAACCTCCTCGTGGTCGCTATAATGTGGTTCTCGCTCTCGGGAGTCGTGTAGAGAGTTGTGCGTGGATGCCGCAGAGAATAGCGCGGGCCTCCACACGCGCTATGTCTCCGCGGTAACGCGCTCAACAAGCCACGTGATAAGATGCGCGTATTGACGGTCTCAGACGTGGAGGCAACTGAGATTCGTCCTGCGCCACCCGGATTGAGGCGAGTCACTACGCCACCATGAGGATTTAGAGCTCATTGGGAATTGGGCATGCCAAATTGGCGAGAAAAGGGGAAAAAAAAGAAAAGAAAACAAATGCAATCTTTCCATTCATGCTTGTTTCATACATTAAAAAACATTTCCTATTTACATATACTATTCTTAACAGTTTTTATATAATCACTCTAAAAAAATGTGGTGCAACCATAAAGTATTATATCTTCATTATCCCTTGAATAAACATCAGTATACACATCTTAATGATTATTTTCAAACATATTTTAAGATTAAAAAGTATTTTGTACACATATCATGAATATCTGAGTTATGAATATCATGAACCTTTCTTGAAGATTTTCCATTTGATGACCTGAACAAACCTTGCCATGTCATATAAAGTCCAAAAAGTCTACATTTTTAAGAAATTTCCTGGGGGCCTGGGTAGCTCAGCGAGTAAAGACGCTGACTACCACCCCTGGAGTTGCGAGTTCAAATCCAGGGTGTGCTGAGTGACTCCAGCCAGGTCTCCTAAGCAACCAAATTGGCCCGGTTGCTAGGGAGGGTAGAGTCACATGGGGTAACTTCCTCGTGGTCGTGATTAGTGGTTCTCGGTCTCAATGGGACACGTGGTAAGTTGTGCGTGGATCGCGGAGAGTAGCATGAGCCTCCACATGCTGTGAGTCTCCGCGGTGTCATGCACAACAAGCTACGTGACAAGATGCGCAGGCAGACTATCTCAGAAGCGGAGACAACTGAGACTTGTCCTCCGCCATTCGGCGGAGTAACCGTGCCACCACGAGGACCTAGTAAGCAGTGGGAATTGGGCATGCCAAATTGGGGAGAAAAGGATAAAAAAAAAAAAATAAAAACAAATTTCCTTGACACAGTCATGAGGGTCTACGGGGTCCTCTCTGTGACATCATTTTATGTTTTTTTTGTCACATAACAAAATGGTTACCTGCATGTTGGTTAAACCAAACTGACTTTGTTTTGGAAGACAAAAATGTTCAAATGATATTTTAATAAAAACTGCTTCACTACTTTTTTATCCAGAGCCCTGAGCGCGACTGCGGTTTGCATGTTTAATTTCCCTTTTCGATTTGACACTAGTAGCCCCAATAAAAATGCAAAAAATATAAAATAATATATATATTTTTTTTTAGAGCAAATAGTTTTCCTATCAATATATATCCTCATATGGGAACAGCGGGACTAAGTTGAGAAATTTTAAACAATACCAAGCTACAGAAAGTCTTTTAATCAAATTGTTTATGTTTTCAAGAGTGTTGGTTAATCATGTTTTTGTGATGTATCAGACATTACAGCTGATTTTCTGTAAAGCTGCTTTGGAACAAACCAGCCCGTCTAGCACCAACAATCATCCATACGATTATCTAATCAGCCAATCGTGTGGCAGCAGTGCAGTGCATAAAATCATGCAGATAAGGGTCAGGAGCTTCAGTTATTGTTCACATCAACCATCAGAATGGGGAAAAAATTTGATCTCAGTGATTTGGACAGTGGCATGATTGTTGGTGCCAGATGGGCTGGTTTGAGTATTTCTGTAACTGCTGATCTCCTGGGATTTTCACACACAACAGTCTCTAGAATTTACTCCGAATGGTGCCAGAAACAAAACACATCCAGTGAGCGGCAGTTCTGTGGACGGAAACGCCTTGTTGATGAGAGAGGTCAGCAGAGAATGGCCAGACTGGTTCGAACTGACAAAGTCTATGGTAACTCAGATAACCACTCTGTACAATTGTGGTGAGAAGAATATCATCGTATCTGAATGCTATTCTGAGATGTGGGTTGGCGCTGTTTTGGCGGCACGAGGGGGACCTACACGATATTAGGCAGGTGGTTTTAATGTTGTAGTAAACTGTATATTATAATGAATTATAAAAGACAATGATATTTCAGCTTTTTAATGAGTGCTTTTCCACATAACAATCAGACAATATTTACTTTACATCCCAAAGTCAAAATGATCAAAATGTATTTTATTTTTTGGAAATGTAAAATGTTCATCATAGAAGAGGTGTGTTCAATGCAATTGTCTATTTGAATTATATTTTCTATTTATATATTAATCTATATGCACTAACCTATTTTCAAATACTCTTGAATATGGACACAAAAAAAATAAAATAAAAAATAAAATAGCATCACGTCATTGTCCCAATAATAAATTCATTTTCATCGCATTAACTTTAAGTAACATTACTTAAAGTGTTCATAGTTAAGCTGTCAAGTAAAAATGAGCCTATCAAAAAGTGAAGTTCATTGGTTTGTCGCAGCCTGAATTGTTTCCATGTTTCTTACCCGTTTCTTCCAAAGTCTTCTCTGTTGATGCCACCATAACCGGCTTCTTAATCAGTCCTGTATGAATGTTGTGTAAAATCAGACACAATCACAGCAACAAACAATACCTGCTTTAAGCTATAACATACAATCTCACAAAAGGACAAAGGGTGTATTCAGAATGGAATTGTAATGAACTGTCAACTGCATATTATGCACTATAACGGCTGATATTCTTCAAAAAACAGCATAAATACACGACTTTAACTACCGTATAGTAGGACACTGTTGTCAAATAACCTCACTATGTTGTGTGCAATAATGAGAAGCATTCTGTTATCATCTCAGTTTTCATAAAAATCAAATAAACTGAATTTAATTTCAATTCATTTGTCAGTCTCAAAAAGGAAGATCAAGTTGCATTGCACTGTGGGATTCACTCACTTACTAAAAACACCAATGAAATACTATTTTGCATGACTGACTTTGGTTATCTAGTTCTAATCTATTCACCTTGTGTGGAAGACTATGCAAGATATTTGAGAGGCAAGTCAAGCTCTTCTCAACCGTTTACACTCTTTCTCTTTCTTACTTTACACGGGTACACGCACACCAAGCCATAGATCAACCAGAGTAAATATATATAGAGATATTTTAATTAAGAAAGAATTTTGCATTTATTGCAAACAGTTACCAAAACATTCCACACAGTCTATTTTACATGAACACAGATGATAAACCACTTCAATGAATACTTTAAAATCAATAAACATACAGTGGCCGTAAAAAGTATTTGGACACTTATGCACACTTTTCAAGCGAGACATTTAACAAAATGGCACTCGACAGGTGTTAAATGATAATACGATAGGTACGGTTCAAAATTAAAGTATTGCGACACCCAGAACATGTTGAAAGTTAATGTGCTGAACTACACCTGTGGATGACTTCATACATCCACTAAAACACCACTTGATTAAAAGTCATTCTAAAAATGGCTTAGAAAAGTGTTAAGTTTAAAGTTAGTTCAGAGGAAAATATCTAGCAGCATTTGCTTGCAGATGCCACTTGGTATGATATTTCATCTAATGCATTTTAAGTGTGGCTTAAGTGTCCAAACACTATTTGGGACCACTGTGCCTACGATTACTACCATATAAGAAAACCGTAAATCATTTCACACTACCATAAAACAAGTCAACCACTACAGAACTAAAGATCGATGTCTCAAAACACTGGACAAAACAATCCCAATGTATACAAATAAGCAAGCAATTATGAGTTGAAAGAAAATTGGTACAAATTAGCACAATTTTCCAATCTGCATATGTTGTTGAAAGGTGTATGTGAGAATGATAAAGTCGTCAAATGATAAAGAAATCCAGAAGTGTAAGATTAATTATATGTAAAATAATCCCCATAATATCTTCAGCAAGTTGCATTCAGAAAGCATTTTCCTCAGTTCAAATAATCTCATTCAATCCTAGAAAACAATTCATAATCTGATATGTTCACACAGCACTTAACCTCAGTTTGTTTAGCAAATCCACCATCATGTTGAAAGTGATGAAATCCAGGCATTTAAAGTATGAAGAATGTACTCTAGGCCATCAAGGTAAACAGAGCATATTTTGCAAGTCATTATGACTTTCTTTCCTCTTATCAAAAACAAACAAAAAAAGTTTTACATAAAAACAGGCAATGAAATTAATTTCACTGTAAAATGCAATTGGCCACAAATAGCCATTCGTCCTTTTGAAGCAACGTTTCTTCAGTCACCACAACAGTCTTTGACCTAAAGCACTACGTTTGAATTATAATCAGTGATAAAGTTGGGCACACTTGACTCAAGCGTGAACAAGATCAACCATCAGTCCATAGACAACTATATTCAAATGTCAAACAACTATGAAATCAGCAGCTACTGAATTTAAAGTTTCAGGTTTCAGTTTAACATCTGATGTGTCCTAAAATTGTGATTAAACAGGTTGCTTTACAAAGTTTGTACATCAAAAAGGTACTTTGACAAGAAAATCCCTCCAGTCTATTGATTTCTAGTACAAAAAATAAAATAAAAACTTTAATGCTTAAGTACAATTAATTGTGGAAACTTTTTTACATTCATTAGTGTGTTTTTGGCTAACTACTTTTGAGAACAATCGACAGTACACATACTTTAATTTCTTTGTACTTTGTACACTTCTGATGAAATCAGATCCATTTGTTCAGACAGTAAACGTAATAATCCAGTAAATCTACATTGGTTGTCATAGTAATGACGTAAACGTCAGCACGGCGGCAAGAGAAAAGTAACAAGCCACGTCGGAAAACTGGAGAGTTTTGCCACTGCTCCAGTCCATTTTGAACAGTTCGCCATGGTGCATGAACTCATTGTGCTTTGCGAATTATTAAAAAGAAAAACGACTTAAAACAGTTCAGACTCAAACTCCATAAATCTGATTTCAAGTCACATTTCAAGTCACATACAAATAAGTACAGTGTGAACAGCAAAAAAAATAATAATAAAAAAAATAAATAATAAAAAGTCAAATACGAAATCAATTCCAAAAGTTGGATTCAAGTTGGGTACACCAAATATCAGATTTTTGCTGCCTGTCAGAACAAATTAATAAAATATACTTTAAAATTATAGCTTTTAGGGGTGGGCGATATGACCAAAATCTTATATCACGATACGAGTAATTTTATATCACGATAACGATATACAGGTATCACAATATAGTGCATTTTTGTTATAAAATCAATAAAAATTGGTAAATATATTAAATAATCATATTGTAATGCCTATTTTTGAATAATCCTGTCTTTTTGGATAATCCTGTCAGTGAATTAAATACTTCCAAATACTACTACTTATATAATGTTTTCTTTATTTGGAACTTGGCAATAATCAAAGTAGAAAAAACAAGCAATGCAACAAAGAAAATAATGCACAAGAAAAAAAAAAATCCAACAAACACTACTTGCAGAAAATTTCCAAAATTATGCAAACACTTCTTGCAGAAAATAAATATTAAATAAATATAAACACTTCTTGGAAAAAAAATGTACAGAATGCGGAGCGCATCTTTCGGCTTTCATAATATTCTTATGCATGCTTCACGCCGAGTAGGGTAAAACAAATTGCTTGTATTACGATTGATTATCGTCGTGCGACGACATTTTTCTGCTCTGTGTTGGCTTTTGTGAACCCACATCACAGATGTCACACCTGTGTTAATAACAAGCTCCTCTTCATTTTCTTGACTTCTTTGAGAGCCGTCCCGTTCTGTGGAAATGGTTTTCCTGGGTCAAAAATGATTGAGTAGCGTGAGTGATCCCCCTCTGCGCTCTCCTGTAAATATTGAGAATCCTGCTGGACTCGCGCACACTTGCGTGCTCCATAGAAAGCGCACGCGACACTCACATGAAACAGAGATGAGCACGTCGGATGAAGCACCGAACGAGGGTTGAATGTTATTGAATTTGCTTGGCCGGCTGCCGAAAAATTCTGAATGCCATAAACACCCTGTCTATGTTTCTTAAATTCTCTCAGTCTCACGTGAAGCCCAGCCCACTGATAGATAAGCCCACACTGCGCACATGAATATTTACACACCGCGATAAACACAATATAGCAAAATCCCTATCGACTGACACTTTATATCATCGCCACGATATATATCGTCATATCGCCTGTTCCAAGAAGCTTTAATTTTTACTAGTTCAACTACAGTCAAGCAACCCTTAAAGCAGTTAGCTATATCAGTTTCAAACAAAAAGTAGCTAACTACATTGAAGCGATTTCAGTGGACAGTATCTTTTCAAATACACTATAAAGATACTATCAGATTTTATTATATACTTTGGCAATCAGGGCAGTATTTATCTGCCACTTAAACACCTAAATTTAGACTAAATACAACTAATAAAACTACTAAATATTTCAAATGCAGGGACGTCTGCGCTGCGACTCAAATAAATCAGTGAATCGTTGATTTACATGAACCATCTGAACAAACCGATTCTGCTAAATGAATTTGACTTTCCAACGCTACTTAGAAGAAAGAGAATATTTTAGGTGAGGTTTGATATTGCATTTGCTCACATAATACAATACGATAAAAACAGCAATGCTGCATAACACTGCATCACTCGTTGATAAAAGTAGCGTGTTCCTGGAAAAGTTACAATGTTTTGAAAGTAGCGAGAGTGACTGTCACGCTACTGAAAAATGCAGTTAAGTTAGTAGCGTCACTATTTTCAGTCAGTTCCTCCCCAACATTGCTCTTACAGTAAATCCCTTAGGTCAGCATGTATCAAACCTTAATCAGGTTGTCTCTGCTTCTGACCCTTTTGGCGTTCCATATAAAATTACTTGTTTTTCTTGTTTGAAGATTTAAGTAGACCTCTGGTTGATAATTTCTCTTCTTTGCTATTCTTGTCATCATCTACCTCCTTTTTGTTTTCTGATTGGTCAGCTTTTCGTCCATGTCCATTAGCGGTCTTTTCCTTTCTTGCTCTCTCTTTTTCTTTTTCTATTTTTTCCTCAGCTAGTTTGCCTTTTTCCTTTTTGACTTTTTCGACCTTTTCGTTTTCTGATTTCTTTGTTGCAAACCTTCCTTTGTCTGCCTTCTCTTTGTCTGCACCCTCTTTCTTTTCTTTCTCTGCCCTTTCTTTGACCAGTCTTTCTTTTTCTGCTTTTTCTTTGGCCTGTCTCTCACTTTCTGCTCTCACTTTCTCCAGCCTTTCTTTCTCTGCCTTTTCCTTGGCCAATCTTTCCTTTTCTGCTCTCTCCTTTTCCATCCTTCCTTTCTCTGCCTTTTCTTTAGCAATTCTTTCTTTTTCTGCTCTCTCTTTCTCCAACCTTTCTTTCTCTGCCTTTTCTTTGGCCAGCCTTTCTTTTTCAATCCTTTCTTTTTCAATCCTTTCTTTTTCTGCTTTTTCTTTGGCCAGTCTTTCTTTTTCTGCTCTCTCTTTTTCAATCCTTTCTTTTTCAATCCTTTCTTTTTCTGCCTTTTCTTTGGCCAGTCTTTCTTTTTCAATCCTTTCTTTTTCTGCCTTTTCTTTTTCAATCCTTTCTTTTTCTGCCTTTTCTTTGGCCAGTCTTTCTTTTTCTGCTCTCTCTTTTTCAATCCTTTCTTTTTCTGCCTTTTCTTTGGCCAGTATTTCTTTTCCAATCCTTTCTTTTTCTGCCTTTTCTTTGGCCAGTCTTTCTTTTTCAATCCTTTCTTTTTCTGCCTTTTCTTTGGCCAGTCTTTCTTTTTCAATCCTTTCTTTTTCTGCCTTTTCTTTGGCCAGTCTTTCTTTTTCAATCCTTTCTTTTTCTGCTTTTTCTTTGGCCAGTCTTTCTTTTTCTGCTCTCTCTTTTTCAAACCTTTCTTTTTCTGCCTTTTCTTTTTCAATCCTTTCTTTTTCTGCCTTTTCTTTGGCCAGTCTTTCTTTTTCTGCTCTCTCTTTTTCAATCCTTTCTTTTTCTGCCTTTTCTTTGGCCAGTCTTTCTTTTTCAATCCTTTCTTTTTCTGCCTTTTCTTTGGCCAGTCTTTCTTTTTCAATCCTTTCTTTTTCTGCCTTTTCTTTGGCCAGTCTTTCTTTTTCAATCCTTTCTTTTTCTGCCTTTTCTTTGGCCAGTCTTTCTTTTTCTGCTCTCTCTTTTTCAATCCTTTCTTTCTCTGCCATTTCTTTGGCCAGTCTCTCTTTTTCTTCTCTCTCTTTTTCAATCCTTTCTTTTTCTGCTCTCTCTTTTTCAATCCTTTCTTTTTCTGCCTTTTCTTTGGCCAGTTTTTCTTTTTCAATCCTTTCTTTTTCTGCCATTTCTTTGGCCAGTCTCTCTTTTTCTTCTCTCTCTTTTTCAATCCGTTCTTTTTCTGCTCTCTCTTTTTCAATCCTTTCTTTTTCTGCCTGTTCTTTGACCATTTGTTCTTGTTCTGTTCGCTCCCTCTCTGCCTTCTGCTTGGCTAATTTCTCCTGTTCAATTCGTTGTTGTTCCTCTCGAAGTTTAGCTTCTGCCTCCTCTTTGGCTTTCTTAACAGCAAGAGCGGCTCTCCTCTCTTCTTCCTCTTGTGCCAAAACACTACGGACCTCAGCAAGGGCTAGTTTGGCAATCTTTTTGGCTTCAATCTTCTCGTGAATAATTCGTAGCTGCTCCTTCAGAGCTGTTTTCAGCTTTTGCCCAATATCCCGGGTGGGATGCTCTGAGAATGAGTGGGACAAAATACTAAGTTCACATCTCAAAATGCACATCTTACTTCTCTCATGCAAACATATACAGCATGCTGCTGAGCTGTCTTAGTGCTGTCTTAGGGGCTGTTCAAACAAAGGTGCATTTTTGCAACCATTTGCTCTGTTTTATCATTATTTTCCAATGTGAGTAATTGACAAATAAGCAATAATAATTTTTTTTGCTCTGGAATCTGAAATTGAGAGACAACTGCAAAATGATCAGTTTCTCTGGATTTACTATTTATAGGTATGTGTTTGTGTAAAATGAACATTTTTTATTTATGCTATAAAGTACTGACAACATTTCTCCCAAATTCCAAATAAAAATATTGTCATTTAGAGCATTTATTTGCAGAAAATGACAACTGGTCAAACTAACAAAAAAGATGCCGTGTTTTCAGACCTTGAATAATGCAAAGATAACAAGTTCATATTCATTTTTAAACATCACAATACTAATGGTTTAACTTAGGAAGAGTTCAGAAATCAATATTTGGTGGAATAACCCTGATTTACAATCACAGCTTTCATGCATCTTGGCATGCTCTCTACCAGTCTTTCACATTTCTGTTGGGTGACTTTATGTCACTCCTGGTGCAAAAATTCAAGCAGCTCGGCTTTGTTTGATGACTTGTGGCCATCCATCTTCCTCTTGATCACATTCCAGATGTTTTCAATGGGGTTCAGGTCTGAAGATTGGGTTAGCCATGACAGGGTCTTGATCTGGTGCTCCTCCATCCACACCTTGATTGACCTGGCTGTGTGGCATGGAGCATTGTCCTGCTGGAAAAACCAATCCTCAGAGTTGGGGAACATTGTCAGAGCAGAAGGAAGCAAGTTTTCTTCCAGGATAAACTTATATGTGGCTTGATTCATGCATCCTTCACAAAGACGAATCTGCCCGATTCCAGCCTTGCTGAAGCACCCCCACATCATCACAGATCCTCCACCAGGTCATCTAATGATTAGACGGAGACCTGAAGAGGCCTACAAGCCACAGTGTCTCGCACCCACTGTGATGATCTGGGGGTGCTTCAGCATGCATGAATCAAGCCACGTACAAGATTATCCTGGAAGAAAACTTGCTTCCTTCTGCTCTGACAATGTTCCCCAAAGAATGGTAGAAAGCATGCCAAGACGCATGAAATTGATTTCTGAACTCTTCCAGAGTGAAAACATTAGTATTGTGATGTTTAGGAATGAATATGAACTTGTTTTCTTTGCATTATTCAAGGTTTGAAAACACTGCATCTTTTTTGTTATTTTGACCAGTTGTCATTTTCTGCAAATAAATGCTCTAAATGACAATATTTTTATTTGGAATTTGGGAGAAATGTTGTCAGTACTTTATAGAATAAAACAAATATATTCATTTTACTCAAACACAAACCTATAAATAATAAATCCAGAGAAAATTAGAATTTTTCAGTGGTCTCTTAATTTTTTCCGAGCTGTATATATAATAACACCACCTGACTTTGATTTGGTGAAATCACGATCGTCTGAGTTTTTAAGTCTGTCTTCATGAAAATTTTGTGATTATTTTAAACACAAACTACGGCGCCCCTTAGAGGATCTGAAATGTTTTTGCGTTCCCTCACGACAAGTTTTGCATTCCCTCACAAAACATTTTACATTCCCTCGCAATACATTTTACGTTCACTCTCAATAAATTAACTATAGTTTTACTACAGTAACCATAGTTGAAATATGGTATTTATATTTTGTAGTAAAACTATTGTAACCACAAAATGTACAATGGTTTTACAACAGTAATCATATTTTAACCATAATATTCATAGTGAAACCATAGTAATAATTCAGGAAAATTTAAACTATGGCAATAAAAAATTTATTTTGTTAACCCTTATGAAAATTAACCATGGTTTTTAAACAGTGACCATAATTTAACAATGGTATTTGTGGGGCCTGGGTAGCTCAGTGGTAAAATACGCCGGCTACCACCCCTGGAGTTCGCTAGTTCGCTAATTCGAATCCCAGGGCATGCTGAGTGACTCCAGCCAGGTCTCCTAAGCAACCAAATTGGCCCGGTTGCTAGGGAGGGTAGAGTTACATGGGGTAAACTCCTCGTGGTCGCTATAATGTGGTTCGTTCTCGGTGGGGTGCGTGGAGAGTTGAGCGTGGTTGCTGCGGTGGATGGCGTGAAGCCTCCACACGCCCTATGTCTCCATGGCAACACGCTCAATAAGACACGTGATAAGATGTGTGGGTTGATGGTCTCAGACGCGGAGGCAACTGGGATTCGTCCTCCGCCACCCGGATTGAGGCAAGTCACTACGCGACCACGAGGACTTAAAAAGCACATTGGGAATTGGGCATTCCAAATTGGGAGAAAAAAAAACAAAAAAAAAAAAACAATGGTATTTGTAGTAAAACCATAGTAACCACAAGATTAACCATGGTTAGTGAAGGTTACTACAATATAGGTTAACTGTAACCAATCCATGGTTTATGCCACACAAAAAAATTTCTGTACTACAGACATGGTTACTACAATATTACTGTAATAAAACCATGGTTAATTTATCACGAGGGAACCCAAAGTAATTGTGAGGGAACGCAAAACTATTATGTGAAACTCGAAACTTTTTGTGAGGAAAAAAAAATCCCTTCCTGTCCTTTAAAGGGCTCTATAACAGTAACGGTAACGAAAACATAGTACATTTTGCTGTCAGTTACAATAATTAAATTAGGTTACTGTTGTAAAATCAAGGCTAATTTTCATAAGGGATCTTTAAACGTATTAGTGAGAAATAAAGGCCTTCTGGCCTTACAAAAATTAATAATTCTATAAATATTAGAACCAAATTAAAATAAAATCTTAAGAACTGTAGCATATGTGAAAAAATTAACCATCAGTAATATGGATATTATAATTAACATGCAAAAGCTTATTTAAGAGCCTTTAGTATCCTTAAAGACAGTAGGCTAAGAGCTTAAACACATTAGTCAACCAACAAATGAATAAAACTGAGACAAACATCTTTTCACCATGCTTTGAGTCTTCATCAAACAGCCAGTACTAACTGCAGTTAAAGCATGCCAGTAATTATGCCACAGACACCAGAACTCGTGCCAAGTACCTCTATCCTTTTTTAGCCCCACTTCCTTAGGCCTCTCATCTGCAAGTGGGACAAATCATGAATTATGAAATTTCCCAGAAATTAAGATGTGTAATTGCTGCAACTCACAATCGGGAAACAATGCAGGCCCCAAAACAACAGCAATCCAATGTTCTGTATTGATCCAATACATGCTTTCGGGCACAAACACCTCACAAACACCTAATTCCTAGGGTAATGTTGCCAACACTGCTTGGTGCACCTGTCTCAGGTGTTTGGAAATTACCATCATCCCAGCACAAAATGACATGACAGCAAACTCTGTATACAAGACCACAGATGACACTATTCTAGAAAGCAGAGATGCACCAATTGCGAAAGACTGAGTTTGAGAACCGATACTTTGTACTCGCCAGGACACTATAGCTGAACACTAAAGCATCATAAATCAAAACAGATTCTTGACCTTTTTTTAAAGTCATTCTTATGTATTGGTTAAGAGACATCACAGACAGGACTTAGAGTTTACTGATTAACAGGTTTTTTGTATTTATTATTATTCCTCCATGTTCCTCTTTGTCCGGCGCCGGAGGATTCTACAGTTAGAACTCATTGGCATTTCATTTTTATTTATTTTTTTTACATTCTATAAATCGATTAAAAAGCTATAGTCCGCTGAGTGACTCCAGCCAGGTCTCCTAAGCAACCAATTGGCCCGGTTGCTAGGGAGGGTAGAGTCACATGGGGTAACCTTCTCGTGGTCGCTATAATGTGGTTCGCTCTCGGTGGGGTGCGTGGTTTTCAAAATATTTCAAAATACTTAAATTATGTCTCATTTTTTTCAAGTACCAGTAAATAAACAAGAGTATTGGTATGATGCATCCCAAGTAAAATGTGTTCATTATTGTTGTTGTCAAGGCTACAGAAGCTCGTTGCATTTCAACATCACAAATCTCCCTGATTTCTTAAAGGTTGCGACAGACTAGGTATCTACAAAGTGATGCATCAGCCAACCAATGAACTGCAGTCTCAAAAATGTTGTTACTACAGAGCCAATCAAGTTTGGGTGCCAAGTGCCAAGTCAGACTAAAATCTTTTCTTCACAAACATCAAACGACAAACCAACATGCCAGTATACTAGATTCTACTAGTGTTGTCAAAAGTACCGGTACTTTGGTACCAAGTCGGTACTAAAATAAAGAAGATGTAACAATACCAGTGATTCTACAGTACCGGTAGTACCGAGCACCGACTCAATCCGGTAACCGCACGCTGTTTTACTGACACACAACAGCTTTCAAATGCTCACACGCTTATTTCAGCATGTGCTCGGTTACTCCTTTTACACTGAAATGCACAACTAATCCCATTAAAATCGTGATATGTCCTAGCATGATTATTAAACTGCAAAATGCTGCAATCTTAGTCAGTATGAGCTGCGTGAGCTTTAAATGAATGTGTGAAGCAGACCTCTCATACACTGGAAACTCCACAGACATTGAGAATCATTCGCGTTGTATGAGATAACAGAGCAGAGCACTAATCCACTCTGAAGCATTATTTTTATATAATTTATATTATTAAATCACAGCATTTGCAGTTTAACGATCACACTGTGCAATGTAGCGAACTGTTTATTAAACTTCCGTCAAAAATACACGTTACAATAAAAGCATGTTTCATAATAAAATCTAAATGCCTGAAATTGAAGCAATTGCAGCAGAAATATATTAACTGTATAGTAAAATATAATCCTCACTGTAGAAATAATAATAATAATAATACTAATAAATAATAATTAATAATGATTGTAGTAATAATAAAAAATTAAGCAATATATCACAAGCAAGAGCGCTTTTGTATTGAATAAAAGTTTGTTAAAAATGCAATGGTATGTTGAAAAGTAATTGTTAAATTTTTTACTTGTTAAAAAAAGTTTTTAAAAGTTTAAGTAAAACTTTCTGATTAGAAACCATTTTGATAATGAAATGAAATAAAACTTTAAAACATGGATTACTGGAAAAATAATTAAAAAATAAAATAAAATAAAAAACGGATTTCAGTAGGACCCTGCTTAAAAACAAACAAGCGTTAGAAACACGAAGGAAACATGCATATCTTTAATTTATTATTTACATTGAAATTTAACTTTAAATAGGCTAAAGGGGTGTGTTCAGTAGCACATTATCATATTAGCAAATTCTTTCTTTGGTATCGAAATTGGTATTGAGAACCGTGAAATTTCACTGGTATCGGTACCGACAACTGAAATTTTGGTACCGTGACAACATTATATTCTAGGGCTGAACGATTTTGGAAAATAATCTAATTGCGATTTTTTTTTTTTTACCAATATTGCGATTGCGATTTAATATGCGATTATTTTTAAAGCTCTTTATCATCTGTATTATTCAACAAAGATAAGCAATAAATCATTGTATAGTATGAACAACACAATATTAGACAGATTAAACATAAACTGTTCATTCCTGTAGGCCAGGCCTATATGTTATTATGAAATTAGGTGATGCATGAATTGATATGAATGAAGTAGTTAAATAAAAATCTACAGTATCTTGTTGCAGCTTCTCTAATGGGGCTTTTCCACTGCATGGCTCGACTCGACTCTGCTCGCTTTTGGGGGGTTTTCCACTGTGGATAGTACCTGGTACCTGTTACTTTTTTTAGTACCACCTCAGTCTAGGTTCCAAATGAGCCAAGCCGATACTAAATGTGACGTCAAAACCCTGCAGATCACTAATTGGTCAGAGAGAATCGTCACTACCAGCGTCACGGGACATCAACCCGCTAGTTTTTTTTTTTTTCACCCAATTTGGAATGCCCAATTCCCAGTGGGCTTTTAAGTCCTCGTGGTCGCGTAGTGATTCGCCTCAGTCTGGGTGGCAGAGGATGAGGTCCGGGTGGCCTCCGCGTCTGAGACCATCAACCCATGCATCTTATCACGTGGCTTGTTGAGCGCGTTGCCATGGAAGCATAGCGCATGTGGACGCTTCATGCCATCCACCGCGGCATCCACGCTCAACTCACCACACGCCCCACCTACAACGAACCACATTATAGCGACCACGAGGAGGTTACCCCATGTGACTCTACCCTCCCTAGCAACCGGGCCAATTTGGTTGCATAGGAGACCTGGCTGGAGTCACTCAGCACACCCTGGGATTCGAACTAGCGATCTCCAGGTGTGGTAGCCATTGTCTTTTACCACTGAGCTACCCGGGCCCCTCAACCCGCTAGTTTTCAAGTTAGCAACAGCGACAGCAATATCATTTGTTTACGCGACTTTCAAATTGTAAAAAGAAATGGCTGTGCGCAAAACCATGCCGTGTTCAATAAACGAGGTGCAGACGTTCCTCTCGTTAGTAGCCGAGAACAGGATCCAACGAGAGCTGGATGGGGCGACGCAACTATGACAATCAGCCTATAATCCCACCCATGTTGAGGCGGCACTAAACTGCAGTGGAAAAGCAAGCTCAGAAAAGTAAAGCGAGCAGAGTCGAGTACCCGAGCATTCGGAAGTGTCACCAATTACCGATCATGAAAATGATGCTTGAAAATGAAAATGCTTGATGTGACTTTTCACTAAATTCAAAATTCAGTGACAAATACCTGACAACTATACACTACGTATCAAAGTGGGGCCTTATTTTTAATTTTGAGATTGATTTTGTTGTCATTTTCAGTGGTACCATGATTGTCAACAGAGATGTCTCATAGCAACCAAACTGATAAACGATGCTGCAATGCTAGATTGTTTTACAGGTTTTCGATAATCAAAAGAAAGTTGAATCCCTAGTGCAAGCAAACACAAATGCCAATCAAACACCAGGCGTGAGGACAGCAGGGCTCATGAAAGACATGAAAAAAGCCTTTACAAGTATGCTTGGATTGGGCTGCTTGGATACGGTCTTCTTCCACTGTGATATCTTTTCTTGAGGGTTTTTTTCTATCAACCACAGTAGCATTTTCTGATTTAGAAAGGGAGAAAATTGTATAGAATGATAAATAAGAATACACATTTACACATGCACACACACACACATTCATTTAAACAGTCATTTCCACCAGACAATTTGATCTACAGCAGTGTCGACTGCTCTTGAGAGTAGATATCAATCACATGTGAGGAAGCCAAATATTTTAGATTTGACATACACGTGTAGCATAGACACAAACCAGCTAGTTACATGCAAAATATGTAAATATATTTTCTAACACACACTGCACAGTCAAACTGCGAGGACACAACGTGTTAAAAGTGAACCACAGCTTCTCAAATTCAGACACATTTCTGCATTTGAGATAAAACGGAAGAGTACATTTACATTGTCATGGGTGAATCTCACAATAATGTCTAGGTCACATTTCACCCAAAAAAATTTAAGGAAATTTAGAAATAAAAAATTATTTAGTATAAAAAAAACAACAACAAAAAAAAACATTTCCGTGTGAAAAGTTCATGATTTTTTTTTTTTACCATAATTCAAAATAATAATATTTTATGCGTACATCACTGCAGTATTTGTTGCATACAATTATGAACAACTTTGTGCATAATTGTCATGAAAACAATGCAAAAAATCCAAATGGTTCTAAAATAAGCTTCATTTTCTTTCAGACGGGCTGGTTTGAGTATTTCTGAAACTGCTGATCTCCTGGGATTTTCACACACAACAGTCTCTAGAATTTACTCTGAATGGTGCCAGAAACAAAAAACATCCAGTGAGCGGCAGTTCTGTGGACGGAAATGCCTTGTTGATAAGAGAGGTCAACAGAGAATGACCAGACTGGTTTGAACTGACAAAGTCTACAGTAACTTGTGTAACCGCTCTGTACAATTGTGTTGAGAAGAATATCATCTCAGAATGGGGGACCTACACAATATTAGGCAGATGGTTTTAATGCTGTGGCTGATCGGTGTATACTGTGAAAAACTGGACATGTTTTCTTGAGATTCACCCTTAAATGTAGTCATATGGGAAAGGCTTAAGGTTAGACCATTTCATTAAATCTTTTGTCTGAAAAATGTTAGTTTATAAAAGAAAAAATGCAACAAGAGTCAGAGGCAAAAGGGAGCCTTATTGCTATATATCATTAACCTAGTATCAGTTAGATTGTCAGTGTCTACATGCCTTGTCAAAGATCGCATTTTATATCTAAACACTGTCTAGTCTCTGTTGAATCTGCCGCTCTGAATATGAATGCGGTTACACCTCAGTCAGTCATGCAAGGATCCCAACACCTTCATATGAGAAAATAAAGCTCACTAACCCAACAAAACTTTGGCATCTTCAACATCAAAGTCTCCATCACCATCAGCATCAATGACTCCTCCTAAAGTGCCTTCAGGCGAGAAGGAAGAAATCAGATTTCTGTTATCTGAGGATGTGTTTTACATTGACTACCATAATGTACACATCAAATATAGGGTTATTCACATCATACAGCTTAAATTTCATTTCCTGTTACATTTATCACACACCACGGTAACACTTCTACAGCATGCCTGTAGGTGTTATGAAAGTCATATTAACCAAATTGGCCCGGTTGCTAGGGAGGGTAGAGTCACATGGGGTAACCTCCTTGTGGTCGCTATAATGTGTGGTTCTCGCTCTCGGTGGGGCACGTGGTGAGTTGAGCGTGGATGCCACGGAGAGTAGCGTGAAGCCTCCACACGCGCTACATCTTCGCGGTAACGCGTTCAACAAGCCACGTGATAAGATGCGCGGATTGACGTCTCAGACGCGGAGGCAACTGAGATTCATCCTCTGCTACCCGAATTGAGTCACTACGCCACCACGAGGACTTAGAGCGCATTGGGAATTGGGCATTCCAAATTGGGGAGAAAAAATAAAACAAATAAAACAATTCTAGGCCAATACTTACTTTGGCAAGTGACTTTTGGGCCAAATTTGGACGGTATGTGGGCTAAACTCACTGCCGAAATTATGCCGAATTCGGCCCAAAGCTATTTTACTATCTGGGTATTATGGCTCCTGTATACTGTAATGGCATTGTGCAATTTCCCAGACGTCTCTTCATAATCAAACTTCTTGGCAACACTTATAATTATAAATGACCTTCTAAAATCATGCTTCATTTTGCACAAACACAAGAGTTATTAAAAAGGCTTTTTCTATTTTAAAAAGTTTTTAAAACGTACTTACCAGCCACACTGTCATAGTCGACAATGTCAAACCAGACGACACCCACAGACAACCAGGCCCCGAGCAGGGCCAACACCAGAACCCAGCTAAAGAGAGAGTTTCCATTAGCCTTCTTTTCACTCTTGACGGCTGCATTTACCACGGGAGACTCTGAGAACACACACAAACACAATCAGTTAATAGATGTGTTGTATTTATCAAAAGACACTTTGTAAGAAGATATCATTCCATATCTGTGGTTCATAAACAACTGTAATATAAACTTGAACCTACACTAAAGTGGGAAACAAAGAAGTTTCCAAAAACTAAACTATTTTCAAAAGTGATACACACCCATAACTTAGTAGCCAGCTATTGTGTTGTTGAAAGCGTCAATGACAAACAAGGATATTTAAGATTAACACCTGTTTAAAGCTCTTAGACATGTAATCTTGTCTTCATGTTGGTTTCGTACACTTTTGGAAATACAAAAAACAAAACGCTATACCATTCTCAACAAAGGTTTTGATTGGGGCCTGGGTAGCATACGCTGGCTACCACCCCTGGAGTTCGCTAACTCACTAGTTCGAATCCCAGGGCATGCTGAGTGACTCCAGCCAGTTCTCCTAAGCAACCAAATTGGCCCGGTTGCTAGGGAGGGTAGAGTCACATGGGGTAAACTCCTCGTGGTCGCTATAATGTGGTTCGTTCTCGGTGGGGCGTGTGGTGAGTTGAGCGTGGTTGCCGCGGTGGGTGGCGTGAAGCCTCCACATGCGCTATGTCTCCGTGGAAACGCACTCATCAAGCCACGTGATAAAATGCGCAGGTTGACGGTCTCAGACGCAGAGGCAACTGGGATTCGTCCTCCGCCACCCGGACTGAGGTGAGTCACTACGCGACCACGAGGACTTAAAAAGCACATTGGGAATTGGGCATTTCAAATTGAAAAAAATAAATAATAATAATAAAAAAATGTCAAGTGGTGTAACCATCAAGTAATAGCATATTTTCATTATGCATTAAATATATGTCAGTATACACACCTTAATAATTTCAAAAAAGTTTTCAAACATCTTTTTCAAGACTAAAGATATTTCTTACTGATCATACATTTTTCGATCATGAATATTCAGTTTTCTTGGGAGTAATGCCATTTGACAACTTGAACTAAACTTGCTATGTTATAAAAGGTCAAATTATCTGACATTTTTTAATGTGAGGTGCGTTCCAAACCGCAAACTTCTGCGCTATTCTACTTCCCTTTGTAGTTTAAGTAGTGCGAGTAGTACGTTAGCAACAAGAAGGAGTAATATGAGTCCCCAGATGACGCTCTTCTTCGACAATCAAAACTTTGTGCACTCAGCGCTCGGGGCTTGCCGTACGTAGTGGAGGGGGTGAAGTTACCTGGTTGCGTTGCTGGTCTGAAAAAACAATTGTAAATAATGGAGAATGTAGCAACTAGCGAAACTTCTGTAAAGACAGCACTTTTACAAACGTAAGTTGAATGTTTTACCATCACCCACGCTGTGTGAATATGAACATTGTTTGAGATACAAGTGTTGAACTGAGCAACTAGCGGGCAACAGATTGCATGCGTTTGAAACGTCACTTTTGTCAGCTGTTAAACGGCAAACGCTTTTGTGTTGTAAAAACGTTAAATGTTCCATTTGGGACGATACGACACTTTGAAAAATCATACACAACACGGCTGAGTGTGTAGTGTTTATTGTATGTCCATAGTGTGTCATTTGGGAAACAACTCCTGTTTGATGGTTTTCTTGTCACATGACAACAAAACTGCTTCCTATATGTTGGTTACGCCGCACTTACTTTGATTTGACCATGTTTTTTTTTTCCTCCAAAATTAATAGTATTTTTTATTTTTTTTAACTGCTCTGAGAAGGGTTATACCACCTGACAATTTTACCTGAAAGCACCACAAAAATGTTTATAAAAATTAATTTCAATACAGAAACTGAAAATTCTTCATGAAACTGGCATATTTAAAGAGGTAGTTCACCCCAAAATGAAAATTCTCTCATCATTTACTCACCCACATGCCATCCCAGATGTGTATGATTTTCTTTCTTCTGCAGAACACAAATGAAGATTTTTAGAAGTCAACAGGGTCCAAAACTCTGAAGTTTAAAAAGCACATAAAGGCAGCATAACAGTAATCCATAAGTCTTCAGAAGCAATATAATAGGTGTGGGTGAGAAACAGATAAATATTTAAGTCCTTTTTGACTAAAATTCTCTTCCCTGCCCAGTAGGTGGCAATATGCGCAAAGAATGTGAATCGCCAAAAACAAAAGTAGAAGAATGTGAAAGTTATTTATTGACTTAAAGACTTAAATATTGATCTGTTTCTCACCCACACCTATCATATTGCTTCAGAAGACATGGATTAATCCACTGGGGTCGTATGGATTACTTTTATGCTTCCTTTATGTGCTTTTGGAGCTGCAAAATCTTGGCACCCATTCACTTGCATTGTATGGACCTACAGAGCTGAGATATTCTTCTAAATATCTTCATTTGTGTTCAGCAGAAGAAAGAAAGTTATACACATCTGGGATGGCATGAGGGTGAGTAAATGATGAGAGAATTTTCATTTTAGGTGAACCATTCCAACAGCATTTTCAATATGTTTTTGAATAAATTAAAAGATTACAAATCAGCCGTGTCATTGATCCTTTTCAGCCTGGTGTAAAGGCCCAGATAGGCTAATAGTTACTTCCATGTTTTTGCTGCAAGAGATTGGTAATACTAGATCTTCTGCCTTTCTCCCTCCCTAATTCTTTGAAAGGAACTGTAATACCCTGAAATGAGGTCAAGATATTAATGAAAAGCCCATAGGGGATTGTACACTCACAGAGGTTAATAACAAAGGGTTAAAAAATAACACCAGGATCATGTAACAGACTGTATACACTCGACTGACAAGGTCACCTGTATGTAAAATACACATATACAAGACATACAATCATACACAAACATGCGCATAGGCTTCATTCAGAATAGCATAGTACCATACGACTCTTACAAATGCTGCAATATCTAGTAGTATGCATACAATTCAATGCACTTGACTTGACCTTCCATCTGTGTAACAAATTATTTGGAAGTAACTACAGCTGCGAATTTTAATCTTCATTGATTATTTGACATTTTTACACAAAACTGACCATGATACCTGAACACTCATTAAATTAGCCTAAACTTGCAATGTGAAGTCATGTCTTGTGACTATTACATTAAAGTAATAGTTCACCCAAAAATGAAAATTCTCTCATCATTTACTCACCCTCATGCCATCCCAGATGTGTATGACTTTCTTTCTTCACCAGAACACATTTGAAGAAAAACAGAAAAATATCTCAGCTCAGTAGGTCCTTAAAATGCAAGTGAATTCGCTCCAAAAATCAAGACAGTCAGTATAAACGTCATCGATACGACTCCAGCGGTTAAATTCGTGTCCCTTTAGAAGACATTATCACTTTTGTTTAAAAAAAAATCAATATTTAAGTACTTTTAACTATAATCCATCGCTTCTGTTAAGGCTTCACAAAAGGGTGGAGTCCAATAATGTTTCAAATGCCAATACGATTACATCACGTGCATACCGCTACTGACTGGAAGTTAAAAAAAGTACATTTATCTTTTTTGCATCAAAAGCGATCATGTCGCTTTAGAAGACATGAATTTAACCGCTGGAGTCGTATCGATGATGTTTATACTGACTGTCTGTGAAATCTCCATTCACTTGCATTTTAAGGACCTACTGAGCTATGATTTTTTTTTTTTTTTTTTTTTCTTAAAATGTGTTCTGGTGAAGATAGAAAGTCATACACACCTGGGATATCATGAGGGTGAGTAAATGATGAGAGAATTTTCATTTTTGGGTGAACTATCCCTTTAAGGTAATGTAACAATCAGGCATACTGCTGTTTGAAACAAGGATTATGCTGTGTTTCACATGTAATTAAACAAAAATAGAAGACAGTATGCAGTACAGCCTATACTGTGCAGTACATCGTAATATTCTTTTCCAAACAGCCATTTACTTTGAGGGCGTTATTTTTTGGGCCCTAACTGCAAAAGGAGATGACTGACTAATCTCAATGATTAGCCGGTCCAAATTCAATCAATCAAACTCTTAAATTAGTTCATCCATCTACTTAAGACACACATTGGAGAAAGTCATCCAAAACTACAATGACATTTATGAACTACAAACGGCATGACAGGATAAATAAATAGTTACACACAAGACTGATATGACAACAAGACAAGTTCACTATTTCTGAAGTAACAGAACTCAAGAAAATGCAAACACACAAACGAGAGATAAGTTTAAACTTCATGCTCACACAAGCACCTGGTTCGACAACCTGATTTGAAACGTTACACTATATCTGACAGTCTAATAAAAGAGCATGCCATTCACACCACACCAGTCAATAACACCCCAAAACTAATCGCTCCACTCTACCTGTCATTTTGGCTCCATCCACACTGGTTTCTACCATTCTTGGGGGTCTCTAACTTTTGTAAAGGAAAGTGCAAAAGAAATGTGAATCTTTTTTCTGCTCACATGAAGCACTGGCTCAGCTGCAATCCGATATATGAACTGCCTCTTGGGTATTTTTAGTGCCGATGTACTCACACCCTCATTTGGACTCATATGGACAGAACAGTTATAGCCAAACACACACACTTACACAATTGACCCTGCACTAAGCCCCGCCCCCTTGATTACTGTTGCTATGTTTGACATTCTTGAATGCTTTCTTCCTAGCGTTTGTTGTGCAGCTGGTTATCGAATTCAATTTTGAATCGCAATATGGCCTTGTGCGATAATTAAAGCCCTCATGAAATGGCTTAACGAGCGCTGAGAGCACTATTTTTTATAAATAGCCAATATGCTTTAGTAACGTTAAACAGAACTGTAATTTGCTACTTAGGTCAATGACATGACACTAATTTTTTTTTGGTCTGGATATATTAAGTTATTCAAAAATAGGGATGCACCGACACCACCGATCTGATTACCATACCTGAACGCCCAGTATCGGCCGATATCGATCACGATCCGATGCCAGTGTTGTTTTTTCTTAAAGCTGCACTATGTAAGATTTTTTGGTAAAAAATGAACAAACAGAGTACATAAACAATCAGTGTTCAAAACAATGTCCTTACCTTACCCCGATAAACTTAGCTAAGCCTATGAAATTAATTAGTATTTTAAGCTGTCGCTCGGATTTGGCATGAAATCGCTGGCTTATATCGTTCCTCCTTGCGTCATTACATCATGTCTGTAAACACAGGAAAGAAGTACCGGCTGTTCAGTTCAGCCACACTCACACAGTTCAGAACAGCATCGCTGCAGTCTAGGTGGATTTTTCATCTGTTATCCGTTTCGCCAAGTCGTTCACCTGCTATAATGCTTGGATATGTTGTCTGGTAGGGTTGTCATGCTTTTATGAATCGAACAACGGTGTGTTGACTGATCGCGTTGTATCTACGCTGTGCTGTGAAGTTACTGTGCATGTTTACTAATAAGTATGACTTCTGAAATGTACTTGTAATTGTTTTATCGCATAATTAAGCATTTTATTTTCATGTTTAGTGAAGTATATTTTAACCCCAAACAATATTGTTTTTTGTTTACAGTGTTATTACTGTTTCAATTGCTTTATCAACTGTTCATTTTCACAGTTTTTCGTTTTAGTCATAGTTTGTCTTTTGACGAAAATATCCTTTAATAGTCAATATTTTGTCATGTCATATTCATTCATTTTAGTCAGTTTTACTCTTGACAAAAATTACATATAATTTTAGTCAACGAAAATAATATATTTTACTTGATGTGCAAAACTGACAAAAAAAAAAGTTTAAAACTGTAACGAACCAAACTTTAATAAAAATATTTGAACATTTAGAAAAAAAAAATTACAAACATTTTATAAATGTAAACATGTAACAAAGACAGTATAAATGTACATATTATCCTTGCTGTGAAAAACCTGAGCTCCTGAAATAACAATGTACAGACTGAAGTATTAGCTACTTTTTAGTCTGAATTCTTTAGAGACGTATTAATTTTCTGTGAAAGCATATTGCGTGTAGCGTGATTCTTATGGAAAAAGCGTATTTACAATGCAAGTTATGTGGTGCAAATTACGCATATTCTGACTAGCGCGTCATTTAGTTCAAGTTCATCTGTTCATTCACTTCACTGTGATGTAAGTTGTTCCATAAATGTTGTGGTTATATTGATGAATCTCATGTATAAATAGGATGCGTTTGAATGATGTATTTACCCCGTTTTGAAGCGGTTCATTTTGCCGGTGTTCAGCGGCAGAAATCGCCAAAATCCCTCCTTTATCTCTCTCCCGCTGATTGGGCAACTCAGTGCCGGGCGTGCATTCCCCTCGGCCCCGCCACGCCCTCCTCCTCCTCCTCCTCACATACAGATTCTCAATAGGTTTCTTCTTCTCTTTATATCTTGCACTGTTAATATCTTGCAGTATAATTTTTATTGTTATAATTTCATCATTTCATTCTCAACAACTGAATAACCTTCATGATGCACCTTTTCCGTTTTGTTGACGAAATCAAAAATCCTTCATCAACAAACGTATTTGTTAGTGATTTTGTTGATGAGATTAACAGTGGGCTGTACATAATGTAAAAATAATAAAGTATTACATTGAACTCGTATCAGCCATATCACAGGTTTCACCTCTTAAATTGATAAATGTAGTACAATACAAACATCAATAGTAGATAAAACACTTGAATAATCATATTAAAATATACTGGTGGCTGGTGATGGTTGAGGAGAGTGCCCTGTTCTCTGTGTAAAAGTGCTTTAAGCGTAGTGTAAGAAAAGTGCTATAAGTGTAAAATTAATTCATTCAAAATATGTACAGCTGAAGTAAGAAGTTTACATACACTTAGGTTGAAGTCATTAAAACTCATTTTTTTAATCCCTCCACAGATTTCATATTAGCACAGTATCGTTTTGGTAAGTCATTTAAGACATCTACTTTGTGCATGACACAAGTAATTTTACAAACAATTGTTTACAGACAGATTGTTTCACTTTTAATTGACTATATCACAATTCCAGTGGGTCAGAAGTTTACATACACTAAGTGATCTGTGCCTATAAGAAGCTTGGAAAATTCCAGAAAATGATGTCAAGCCTTTAGGCAATTAGCTTCTGATAGGTGGTGTACTGAATTGGAGGTGTACTTGTGGATGTATTTTAAAGCCTACCTTCAAAACTCAGTGCCTCTTTGCTAGACATCATGGGAAAATCAAAAGAAATCAGCCAAGACCTCAGAAAAAAAACTGTGGACCTCCACAAGTCTGGTTCATCCTTGGGAGCAATTTCCAAATGCCTGAAGGTACCACTTTCATTTGTACAAACAATAGTACGCAAGTATAAACACCATGGGACCATGCAGCCATCATACCGCTCAGGACGGAGGTGCATTCTGTCTCCTAGAGATGAACGTAGATTGGTGCGAAAAGTGCAAATCAAACCCAGAACAACAGCAAAGTATCTTGTGAAGATGCTGGAGGAAACAGGTAGACAAGTATCTATATCCACAGTAAAACGAGTCCTGTATCGACATAACCTGAAAGGCTGTTCAGCAAGGAAGAAGCCACTGCTCCAAAACCACCATAAAAAAGCCAGACTACAGTTTGCAAGTGCACATGGGGACAAAGATTTTACTTTTTGGAGAAATTTCCTCTGGTGTGATGAAACAAAAATGGAACTGTTTGATCATAATGACCATAATTATGTTTGGAGGAAAAAGGGTAAGGCTTGCAAGTCGAAGATCACCATCCCAACCGTGAAGCATGGGGGTGGCAGCATCATGTTGTGGGGGTGCTTTGCTGCAGGAGGGACTGGTGCACTTCACAAAATAGATTGTAAACAATTGTAAATAAGTAGGGCTGGGTATTGATACAGATTTCCCTATTCAATTTGATTCCGATTCACAAGCTCTCGATTCGATTTGATTCCGATTTGATTCGATATCGATTCATATGGGTATATTTCAGTTATAATGTCCCTTTTGCTCATATAAAAATGTAATTATCTCCCAGCTAATGCTGTTAATTATACAGAGGACTTTTTAACTAGGTACATTAGGAAAATATTCATTTTCCTAATTATATTTTATTACTTATTCATCATTTTGGTCACATTTTGGCTTTTTAAAAAGGAACAAATAAATGTATTCAATCAATCAATCTCATATATTATTTCTGTTACATATTTATTGTTAAATTGCATAATTTGTACTATTTACAAGTATTTACAATGACTTATTGAACACGTGCTAAAAGCAGTACTGTCTCTTTAACAAAAAAGGCATTTCTGTAAACAGCGTCTGTAAATGAGCGCATGTTAACTAAAGAGGACACGAATGGCTTTACCTGATCTGTGCAATGCATGATTAGACATTTTTTTTTTTAAATTATGATTGTTTTTGATCAACAACTGACTGTAAAGAACAGAAATGGTATTAAAAGAGACAGTATTCAATGACAAATGGGTTGCGTGGATCTCGTCTTGGACACACATTACACGGAGCAACTTTTACTCTCAACACGCTGTGAAAGGATCTTGCTGCTGAACACTTCACGACTAAACTACACAATTACTGGTGATTGAAATGCAAATATTTACTAGTCAGTTGCCAAATATATTCATTTTAGTCGCATAACGCCAGTGATTTCCTGTCATTGTAGTGGAGGGTTGGGCATTGAGTGAAAGATTGATCTTAGGATTTAAGAATCGATATCGTTCAAATGAAGATCGCGATGCATCGGAAAAACAATAGTTTTACCCATTAAATTAAATAAATTTTTGTAGAAAATGCTTTTTTTAAATGTGTGAAACAAACATGGACACAAAGATTACATTTCTACAAACTTGACCAGTGTTTTAAACTACATAAAAAAAAATAAAAAAAAAGATATATCATTTTATCACCTCAGACAACCTTATTTGTCAATGACCCACATGCTAGTCTGTCACAGGGGGGAGGGGCATTCTCATTCTAGAGAGCATTTGATTGGACAAAAATCAGTAGAGTGCAAGATGAGTCATTAATATTTTTTGGCCCATTTTCCCAGAAGAGAAAGACTGTACATTTGAATGCACATTTAATGGGCTAAAAGTAATTTTTGTCAGCGTACAATGTTTAGCATGGCTTCTGAGCAAACAAGAAAGCCACAAACCCTGAATTTTGATTTCATGGGGTCTTTAAAATTCACTTTTGGGTAAACTGAAAGAGATTGGTTCAATGAAAACTTGCTATTTTCAATCGTTTGTTCATGCATGTCAGTGCATATCTCCTAATAAATATAACATTAGAATCGTGATACTTTGCAAATGCATCGCACAGAATCAAATTAATCTGAATTTATATTTCGAGCCATTTGCATCTTCAACAACTTATTTGCGTACGAGTACTGAGGGAAATAACGTTACCTTTTCTGGCCTGGCTACGAACAGTTTTCTTCTGACCCATAACAGCGGTAGAAAGATTAAAAAGTTTCAAAATTACTTCTCAATATCGAAGTCTACAGTTTCTGCTTTTGTGATCATTTGAAACATGCAGAAATCCGCAAAAATCAGTCAACAAGATGCTGAAGTGACGCGGAGTCCATGTGATTTTGATTGACGCGGAGTCAGTCCAATACGGATGTATTGAGCGGAGAATGGGCGAGGCGTATGCGTTATATAACCAATCATGCGCTCGTTCCTCCCATCAAGCCCCGCCTACCACAACATCGACGTGGAATGTGGCACAAACCACGTGAACGTGTTCTCGCGAGAGCTCTATGTTTCATTTAAAAAGTGGATATTATGTCGTAAAACTGTTAATGATGATATAATATGGCATTGGGAATTTATTTACGAAGTGTGAGGATGTAAATATGTAAAGACAGCACCTCTCTTGTGGCGTGTGTTGCTAAACTATTTTATTTTGGAAAGGTGCAAACAGCAACGGTAGCAAATTGACAATAACATTTTCTGCTTGTCATTTCATTAAAATAATTGCTTACAGCAGCTTTAATCAATGCATATCCTAAATACAGTCCCAACAAATATTTGTACGAATGCCACTGCATTATTATATAATGCACAAAATATCAACAAAATATCACCTGCAAACAAATGACGATTCTATCTATATAATTTGCCTCATTTTTGCTGTATATAAATTTCAGGACAACATTTTCCACAATTTTCCCATTTATCTTTTTTTTTTTTTTACTTTAAAAGCCATGTGCTTTGACAAAAAAAAAAAAAAAAAAAAAAAACTTACATGTACTGCACATTTCTAGTAGAAGTAGAATGACACTCAATTGAATGGGACAGCAGAGATGATATGCCGTATTTATTTACATTTATTTAATTTATTTCCATAATATCAAAACATTTTGACATAACCTTCAATCGGAATTCAAATTTCACTAATTAACTATTTGAGTGGCAAAAAAGCACTGTGTAAATTAAAATGCAATATGATATTAATTGAATTATTTCCATCTGTAATGGTGAGACTTAACTGTCTATACAATTTGTAGCCTATATCTGTTTTATTAAATTAAAAGGTGGCTGTGTCCCTCAAAAATGCTAATAAGCACAACGTATATGCCTTGAATCTATATATTCCTTCCTAGTACCATTGCATGGGTAATAAGTGAAAGTAACATTTCCCTAAACTTTAAAAACTGATGGTCAAAATTAATTTATGAGACAATGCTATCTTATGACATTAAGTAGCTTAGTAAGTTTTCCTGAAAATCCCTTAAAGATAAAACAAAAAGCTGTTATCATTTGAACATGCACCTGCCACCTGCAGACCAACCAAGTTAAATGACGAACAGTTTAAGTGGGGAAAGCAAAATCACAAACACCACACACACATAAACACAAGAAAACAGGGCCACAAACACAATATCCTGCAGTATAATGTCCTGCAGTGGCTTCTTCCTTGCTGAGCAGCCTTTCAGGTTATGTCGATATAGGACTTGTTTTACTGTGGATATAGATACTTGTCTACCTGTTTCCTCCAGCATCTTCACAAGGTCCTTTGCTGTTGTTCTGGGATTGATTTGCACTTTCCCACCAAACTACATTCATCTCTAGGAGACAGAAAGCGTCCTAGTATAATAATTCGAAATGAACTTAATTTAATATCCGAATACTCTACTGTTTGTTCGTTCAAAACTCTCTTCAGTAGTGCATAGTTTTGAGTGGCATTTGTACCTGCAACATTATTACTACTGAAAAGTTTAAAACATGAGCAAGCTGTAATTCATTTAGCTGATCATTTTAAGTGATGTTTTATGAGATGTTTTAAAAACAGAGAAATTGAAATAAGCTTCAGGCATCACACAATGTGTCTAATGATGAAAGAGAGGAATTAAAGGGATAGTTCACGCAAAAACTTGCCCTCATGTCCCATGTCGCTCGAAACCTGTATTACTTTCATTCTTCAATGGAACACACAAGATGTTTGGCAGAAAATGCATGCAGAAAATTACAATGAAAAGCATAATAAAAGTACCATAGCAGTAGTCCATAGAACTCATGCACTATATTCCAAGTCCTCTGAAGGCATTTTTATACACTGAAAATCAACCCCTCATTCTGAAATCTAATTTCCGTTCACCTATATTGAAATAAACCACTTGCCACGTGTCATAATCGATCGCAAAAAAACTCCAGATTGATTACACAGAAGTGCAAATTAGATTTGAGAGCTACAGCTGAGGGAAAGATTTTCAGTAAATAACGACTAAAATTTCAATCTGTTCTTCACGCAAAACTATGGTATGACTTTAGAAGACTTGGAATATAGTGCACGAGTCAAATGGACTACTTTTATGGTACTTTTAAGGTTCTTTAATGTCATTTTGGAGCTTGACAGCCCTAGTCCTCATTCGCTTTCATTGTATGGAAAAGAGCAGCTTGAACATTCTGCTTAACATCTCGTTTCGTGTTCCACGGTAGAAAGAAAGTCATACATATTTGGAACGAATTGAGGGGGAGTAAATAATGATTAGAATTTCCATTTTTGGGCTAACTAGTCCTTTAAATAAAAATGTAAAACAAATATCTCTCAAGTTCTCCTTAGCTGTGTTTCTTTGCCGCTTATCTCTCTCACACATGCACAAAATCACACATGACCGCAGACACACAACTGTAGTTGTACTCCAGACTAAATGTGACCCTTCCAAACTGACATCACATAACAAAATCCAAATCATCCTCAGCTGTACAGTCCGATCCGATCTGTTCTGAACCATCCTACACCTCAGGAATAGAGTGATCCATTAGTGACTTCACAATACTGCTGGACATCCTGTAGAGAGGTAGAGGAATTGGCGGAAATGAGGCAATAAAGTCATGTCAAATGTTAAGAGCACATTTGTGAGAGGAAGGAAAGCAAGATGGGGGGGTGGGGGGGTGAGAGAAAAAGACAAAGAGTATTTTAGGAAAGTGGAATGAATGGACTCCATATTGGCATCGGGTTTTGTCCATGCGCAGTTTATTTTCCATACCTTTTCATCATGTGTTCAAAGATAACCACCGGCATCACCGTTACCGTGACAACACCCCCGCTGGAATTAAGGATGTCTAAGATTTGAGAGTCCTAAGAAAAGAGAGAAAGTCGCTTAAATTTCAATCACATCTTTTAAAACTGTGCAGTCACCTGCCTGTGCTCGACAGGGCCATTTGGTCGACTTCTTTTGCAACGAAAGCTGAGACGAGAGGCATAAAAGGGCGTTTCTTCAAGTACAGGCATTTTTATGTCCTGGGGGTTGATTTTTATTCAAACTAACAGATTTCAACTTATACGTGAAACCGGTCAAAACATTTCCTGGTCATGTAAAAAAAAAAAAATAAATAAATAAATTATATTTTGCATTAAGAAAATTAAACCTACCATTATGATTTTTTGCATTGCCATTTTATTTTCAGGACACTTAAGCACATTTAACTCCCCAATTCTCATTACCGCAATGCATCTGGACGTTTTACTTTTACTATTACCCTTGTTTTCAATTAAGATTCTCATTACTATAACACAATCACTTTTTACTGTATTAAAGTAAAAAAAGATGCTGTTGTACAATGATTTTTTTTAAATCAGTGAAAATGAAAGGTAGTACCATGGAAGTACTACTATCACGTAAAAACACATTACAATTTATTCATTTTTACAAACTGTGATTTTTACAAATTTTACAACTGAAAATATTATAATGAAAAGAATTTGGGGGTAAAATTTGTGTAACTGTCATGAAAATAATGTCACAATGTGAAAAATCTAAATAGGCCTAAAAATAGGCTTTTTTCCTTTTGACCGGGATATTTTTTTGACCGGTTTCGTGAGAATCGCCCCATGCTTTCGTCGTTTAATTGAGCTACTTTTCAAATGTCTTATGCACAGAATTTATTGATTTACTCTTGTCCCAGACTTTCAATCTTAAAACATGAAAATCCATCATAAATATATGAAATATCACATTTGCCTAACTATCATAATCTAATACAATAGTGAAATATGCATAAACAATTTCAATATTTGGTGTATAAATGTGATTTATTTTTACACAAATTACAATTGTCCCTCAGTTGTGACTTGATTTCTATCATGACCAACAATTAGTTTTATCAAAAGTTAATGTACTTTGTTATCAAGGAGACAACTGTGCTAGTGAAGAACATACTTGAGATGAAATAGGAGACAAGTGAAAAATGTTCACTTTTTTTTGTTTTTGTTTTTGGAAATCAAGGTAAATATCAATTATAAATATTTTTACTGTGCATAATTTGCTGTGCATACTTTTAGTAAAAGCATAGTGTAAAAATATTTAATTTTGTGTATTTAGGATACAGAAATCCTAAACACACATTTAGGATATTTAGATAACCCCTTAGCTAGACTATAGAGTCTGTAATTTTATTACAAAAATGTTTAAAATGTCATGTAAATGTTCATAAACCTTCAGAAAAATGCCAGAATTCAACCAGCCAATTGTTAGGATTTACGCATTTCAATTTTATTACAAAACTCCATCGTTTGATTGTGTTGTGTCTTAAAAAAAATAACAACATTAATTTAGTTTGTTATTTTAGGAAGGATGAATCGGTTCAATCTGATGGAATTTTGTGAAATTAAATGCGTAAATCTGTTATTTTTTTGTGTGTTATCCACTGTCGAACATAAAAGTAAACCCATGTTTCTTAAAGGAGTATTCAGAGTTCCATACAAGTTAAGATCAACAGCATTTAGCAAATACATTTTGACTTGTCCCTCCTTTTCTTAAAAAAAAAAAAAAAAAAAAAGCAAAAACCTGGGTTACAGTGAGGCACTTACAATGGAAGTGAATGGGGGCCAATTTTTGTATTTTAATATACTCACTTTTTCAAAAGTATGTCACAGTTTGTAAGAGGGACCCAAACGCAGGAAGCAGTTTCACGAAGTTTTATTTAAAACCTAAAAATACAAACAAAAACTCACAAGGAAGATAAACTCAGGAAACAAACTAAAAACCAGAGCAAAACAGGGAACAGACCGACAGGAATTAACACAATAATCCAACACAAGAGTATAAATAAGCAGACTAATGAGGGAGTCTTCTCCGACTGTGATGTGCAGCCTGGGAAGAGCCAGAGGACGGAAGGGGCACCGGCTGAGAGGGGTTTTGGGATCCCACGCCTGCAGCATAAGACCCACCTCTGCAAGCATGGTCCACCAAATTCCAAAAGGGCCAATAAAAAATAAAAAAACCCTCCCCCAGCTCCTCAGGACAGATGGACTTCCAGGCCCAACAGGAAGAGGAGATTGAGGGCGGTTCTCATCAAGACACCACCCAACTGCCACATTGGCAAGCTCCTCAGCAAAAATGCCAATGGGCCAACCGTGCTGATAGCAGGTCAGGATGTTGAGAACCTGGGTGGTGTCTTGGGAGACCAAATCCTCCTCGGCTGGAGCGGGGTTCAATAGCAAGCCCATGTTGCCTCCAATGGGTCCAAAGTGGTCAGATTATTATGTCACAGTTTGTAAGGATGGACCAAAACGCAGATTCACTTAGTTTTATTATAAACCAAATGTATTACAAACTTTATTACAGACCAACAGGAATTAACATAAAATAATCTAACGCAAGAGGAGTTTAAATAAGCAGACTAACGAGGGAGAACAGGTGAAACAGATAACAAGGTAACAAGGCAAACGAGAGGGCGGAGTATCACTCAAGACAGAAAAGCATGTGGCAATGAGGAAACCAAACAAAGCCACCAACTAACACATGACCTACACAGACAATTGACATGAGCACATGCCGCCTGGAAAACACAAGCTACATGCACTCATGTCAACAGACAATGACAGGACAAGAGAATACATTACAATGCCAATAAAGCAATGCCATGCATTCTCACACAAACACTGGACTAGACAAAACCGGAGTGCCCACTGCAAAGCAAACAAACAATGCAGTGCACACCCAGCCACAAATGAGACACGAAACGTGTCAGAGCTCGACCACCAGATAATAAACACTACCAACAGAAGTGGCCGAGCCCTGACAAAACATAGAACACGGCAAGACAAACAGAGACAGCACTGGACATTCAGGGAGAGGAGACGGCCACGATCCCAGCGAAGAGTCAAAATACATTTTTGTGGTAGTCAACAATTTGCCACAAATGCTGTCGATTTGAGCTTAATTTGCATTGAACCCGGAATACTCCTTTAAGCAAATGTATTTCCTAAATTCTAATTTTCTAATTATAGAAACATTCCAAATGGAAGCGAGAGCACAAAGGATAAAGAAGGAAAGCTAGCAAGCAAATGCAAGTAGGACATGGAAGTTTTTACCTTCAGTCCAATAACATTCTGCCCATTGATTTCACAGATGTGATGATCAGTGAGGAGTCCGTTACGTGCTGCTGAACTGTCTTTCACTATTGAGCTGATTATGCCCTTCTTAAATATAAAGCCAAGCTGTCCGCTCATGTCCTTGTGAAGAGTAACAGTTCGCTCCAAAGGCCTGCAAACAGTGACAGAGGGTTTTGAAAGATGGTTCATACTTTCTTCATAAACACATTCTAGACATTCATTTGAATTCAGAAGTTCAAGAGAGGGCAAAAGCATTGCCACCCAGCTGCTCTGGCTATCAATGTACTGCTATGCAACGTCCACTAAATATTGAATGATTTCATACATGTTGCATGTCTTTTTAAAAAGATGGCAGTTTTTTGACAATTTGAGCATTACAACACAATGGTTTGCACTGCTGGATGGTATGTAAGGTAAAAACGAAGCAGCACACCCTCCTGTGTCTGATCCCTTCATCAATAATTCAGTCCTCAGTAATAAAACACCAGTGTACTTGAAAGCCTGCAGTAATGCTCCATGAATGTTGTGTGTGTGCATGTGTGCGTGTGTGTGTGTGTGTGTGTGTGTGTGTGTGTGTGGGCGGGTTTGGGTGGTTTACAAGGACATTTTTTTAGGTTACAAACTGATAATTACAAGGGTATTATGCTATAAATGTGGTTTATGAGCACATTTCTAGTGTCCCCATATTTCAAATCACTTAAAAAACATACTAAACGATGTTTTATTGAAAATGTAAAAATGCAGAAAGTTTTTTGTGAGGGTTAGGTTTAGGGGTAGTGTTAGGGTTAGGGGATAGAATCTATAGTTTGTACAGTCTAAAAATCATTATGTCTATGGAGAGTCCTCATAATGATAGCTGCACCAACATGTGTGTGTGTGTGTGTGTATACCTGTCTCGTACAGCCAGTGTGATCCTCTCTGGACTGGCGTTCTTCAGCACTTTATGTGCATGATCGCTGCTCCAGCCAGCACATGATTCGCCGTTGATCTGCAGAATCTGATCGCCGAAGCGCAGCCCAGCCAATGCTGCAGCAGTGTTGGCCTGCACTAACTGCACAAACACACCCTGAAACACACACAGTGGAAACGGTCAATCTGACATTACCGCAATATTGTAGCGGTGTTGTTATGATGCGAATGTGAATGTCATTAATTGAAAACAACTTCTATTTTATAAGTTGCTAGATTTACTTTTTCACAGAAAAGGTTAGTGAGTGATTTTACCACACTAAAATCATGCGTCTTGTGGCTATACTTTTAAAACAGTGAGTATTTTAATGCCTCACTGTAACCCAGATTTTTGCTTTTTTTAAAGGAAAGGAGGGAGGAGTTGAAATTCATTTTTGTGGTAATCAATATTATGCCACAAATGCTGTCAAATGAGCTTAAAGGGATAATTCACACAAAAATAAAAATTATTTCATCATTTACTCATCTTCATGCCATTCCAGATGTGTATGACTTTCTTTCTTCTGCAGAACACAAATGAAGATTTTTAGAAAAATATCTCAGCTCTGCTGGTCCATACAATGCAAGTGAATGGTGACCAGGACTTTGAAGCTCCAAAAAGGACATAAATGCATCATAAAAGTAATCCACATAACTCCAGTGGTTAAATCTGTGTCTTCAGAAGTGATATGATAGGTGTGGGTGAGAAACAGATCAATGTTTAAGTCCTTTTTTTTTTTACCAAAAATTCTCCCTGCCCAATAGGGGGGCGATATGCACAAAGAATGTGAACTGTCAAAAAGAAAAGAAGAATGTGAAAGTGGAGATTTACAGTAAAAAAATTACTTAAATATTGATCTGTTTCTCAGTCACTTCTATCATATAGCTTCTGAAGACTTGGGTTAAACCAGTCATGCGGATTCCTTTTATGCTGCCTTTATGTGCTTTTTGGAGCTTCAAAGTTCTGGCACCATTCACTTGCATTTTGAGGACCTACAGAGCTGAGATATTCTTCTAAAAAACTTAATTTGTGTTCTGCAAAAGAAAAAAAATCACACATCTGGGATGGCATGAGGGAGTATTGCAAATATACAATATTGCATTCATACATTTAAACTTTATGTCTTTTTATTTTCAGGTCAAATACTGTCATGGTGGAGCAAGGATTTGAAGGGAATCTTGCTAAGCAAATTAGTTAAATTACGGACCTGTTTATTGCTAGCATACCTGAATAATAATAACAGATATACTGTATGTACATTTACATTTGCATCTGGATTTGCATAATTGCATAGAATATGTTTCTGACCAAACAGTTAAAGAACTCATAGGTTATAGAAATACATTGTCTATGGCTTTTAGACGGAGGCCAATCTTCCCGTCCATGTCTTTGCACAGCACCACCTCCCTCACGCCCTGCCGAATCTCAGCCCTCTTCACCCCAATGTCACTTCCTGTTATAGGGGCTGCTGCCCAGCTCATGCCAGTCGTGCGCACACTGAGAGCCTAGAAAATGCAAATGAGAGGTTACATATTGTTCAAATACAGACATATAGTACTGAACTTGTATTGGATTCCTGCTTTGATACCCAATATGCAATACACTTGCTTGAAAGTTGCTTTGGGAAGCATTCATCTGCAACAACCTCCAGAGGCCCATTAAATTACAGGTTTTGCATTGGGAGTTTTATTTTTTTTTAATCATTATACAGTAGTATTTGGTATAAAAGAATCATACTGCAAAAATAGTATCTCTGAAAAGCCCAGAATATCTAAAAGCCTCTGAAATAGCTTTTAATGACTTTTTTGTTTGTTTGTTTGTTTTTATATAAAAAAAAAATGTAATAATGAAAATATACTTTTTATAATATTTTAAACATTTTGTCACAGGCCAGCAAACTGTTTATCCTGTGATGGCCCTGATCTCAAAAGACATTCACAGAAACAAATGTCCTCAGTACATGAATTGCTGGGTCCCAGGAGGATAAAGTGTAATACCATTTGTGTGTGTGTATGTGTGTGTGTGTGTATGTGTGTGTGTGTGTGTGTGTGTGTGTGTGTGTGTGTGTTTGTGTGTTTCTATACCCCACTGGTCTGGTCAGGGACTGAAGGTGAAAATGCCTGTAGAGCATCCACACTGAGATTTAGGCCCATAAACTCATGAAGCTCAGGATACAATCTGCCAGAGGCACCTACAAAATGCATTTAGAAATTAAAGACACAATGCAAACAATTTAAACTTCTTTTCTGTGGTAGATTATGTAATCGCACATACAGTATGATTACTGACTCTTACCCATCTCTTCAGTTTTTGACTCATAGTAAGTGATGCTCGACTCATACTGGGTTATGGAAGATTCAGGAAGAGGCAATGCTTTTGATGGGCTGGCGGAGGGGGTGTTCTGTGCCTATGAAAAAAAACAAACACTAAAATTCACTGGATAGTTGGACATTTTTATTTGAGGATAAAATAGGCACACAAGAACATTTAAGCTTTTCCAAAAAATTTATTCTACAGTTTTTATGAAGCTCTAGAGTTTGAATGCAACATTAATTATTTTCAAAAGAATCATTTAAATATTGTATATCTAAAAATAACATTAAATAGTTTTAAATATAAATAGATATTTAAAGGGATAGTTCACCCAAAAAGTCTTTCATCATTTACTCACCCTCATGCCATCCCAGATGTGTATGACTTTCTTCAGCAGGACACAAATGAAGATTTTTAGAAGAATATCTCAGCTCTGTAGGTCCATACAATGCAAGTCAACAGAGTCCAAAACTTAGAAGCTCCAAAAAGCACATAAAGGCAGCATAAAAGTAATCCATAAGACTCCAGTGGTTTAATCCATGTATTCAGAAGCGAAATGATATGATGGTGAGAAACAGATCAATATTTAAGTCCTTTTTTACTATAAAATCTCCTTCTTGAATGTGAAAGTGAAAGTGGAGATTTATAATTAAAAAATGACTTAAATATTGATCTGTTTCTCACCCACACCTATCATATCACTTCTGAAGACACGGATTAAACTACTGGAGTAGTATGGATTACTTTTATGCTGTCTTTATGTGCTTTTTGGAGCTTCTAAGTTTTGATCACCATTCACTTGCATTGTATGGACCTACAGAGCTGAGATATTCTTCTAAAAATCTTCATTTGTGTTCTGCAGAAGAAAGGAAGTCATACACATCTGGGATGGCATGAGGGTGAGTAAATGATGAGAGAATTTTCACTTTTGTGTGAACTAAAATATTGAATTAAGAAAACTCTATATACAATTTTAAACAGATTTTTATTTAATTCAATATATTATTGTATTGTTCTATAAAATATATATTTACACATAAGCCTATTTATTTAGGCCTAATATATTTTTAATATTATTTAATATTTAAAATAGTTGATTTTTTTATTTTTTTTACAGATAAAAAACATGTGTGACCAACCTGCATGAACTTATCCACCTTCATGTCTTCTAGAGACGGATATAGTGACATGGTTATCCTGTTTCAGATGCACCAGATCGATTTTCTAAAGAAACGCAGAGTCACAAAGCAGTAAGTGGGTCATGTACCCATGGCAATTTGGGAAAACATTACAAATGCAATGTCATTTACAACATTTGTTTAAAACATAGAATAAGTAACGGGAAAAAAATCTGTGTTGATTTTTTTTATTTGCGTATCACTGCAAGATGCATTTGGATGCATCGCAGGGCAGCACGCAGGCCACAGACGCAGACCATACATACATAATATTCTTGTAAATTTTAATTAATTGTAAATGTGAAGGGAGGTTGTGTTTGTTCTCGCTTGTTATCGATTAGTGCATGTCATGAGCGACAACGTAAGGTACCAGAATAAACAGACCTTTATTTAGACTGAATGTGAGCGTGTTGTGAGGATGCGTTCAGGATGATGCGCACTCACCTTGACGCTGCGGAACTCAACGCAGAAAAACAAAATATCACACGTGTTTCATGCAATTCGGTTGTGTTTATTCGGTATTAGTTGTCCGGTGGACAGCTGATTCCGTTCGTTGGATGTCAGGCGGTGCTGTAACGATCAAGGTTGTTATTCTAGATGCGGGAGCGCATCTCGTCTGATCTTCCCTTGGTAAGCGCGCGCTTGTTTGACAGGAACAGCCGTGCGCGCGTGCACGACAACAACATAGGAACTGCTTTCTGCTGAACTCTTGAAAATAATTCATCAAATGTATGTATTTTAACTTATTTATTAATCAGTTACATACAATTAATACAACCTGCTATAGGTTTTGTTGGGGACATGTATAAAAAAAACTAATGACTAATAAAAATGCTTAAGACATATTTAATGAGAGGTCAGCCACGTAAAAAATAAATGCACAAACAGATAAAAACAAACAAAAAAAAACAACAACAACAACAAAAAAAAAACATGACCAAATTAACAAGATGAACAGGAGGGCAGAGATTTACAACTGGTGCATAAACCATAAATACACCTCTGCTTTTATACCTAATATTTGTATGTACCCTATACAGCCATATTGTCCTAAATATTATAACATTTCCAGTAACACTTTATTTTAATGTGTCCTTGTTACACATATTACATGTAAAAGTCAATTATGCATAATTACAAGCAACTAATCCTAAACCAGACCCTTTGCCTAACCTATAGTAAGTACTAGTTGTTAATTAGTTATAATCAGTAATTACTTGTGTAATTACACTGTAACAAGGACACATTAAAATAAAGTGTAACCAAATTTCCCTTTCCCACATAAATGAAATGTAATGAAACGTAAAATCAGCACCTGATACATTGCGCACACACAAATATAGCATGAAAAATAAAAGTAAATAGAATATAAATATAAAATTGATGTTGATTTGTCTTTTAGTTAATTATATTGTGGTAATGTGCATACAGCATAACAAGATTGTTTTAAAAAGCTGAAAAGTAGTCTCAATGCATGTGTTTCAAATTGTATTCACAATCACTTCTATCACTCATAATCACTTTTCAAACAAATGTTCTGAGCTCATTTCTTTTAATATAATAGTGAAAGTGATAGGACGCTTCAGTTTTTAAGTAGGCACTGTTCTTGATAATTAAGAAGAATAAAAAAAAGATATTCTTTTAGAAGAATATTTCAGCTCTGTAGGTTCATACAATGCAAGTGAATGGTGATCAGACCTTTGAAGGATCAGAAAGCACATAAAGGCAGCATAAAATGAATCCATAAGACTCCAGTGGTTTAATCCATGTCTTCTGAAGCGATATGATAGGTGTGGGTGAGAAACAGATCAATATTTGAGTCCTTTTTTACTATAAATCTTCACTTCCACATTCTTCTCCTTTTGTTTTTGGCAATTTGCATTCTCCGTGCATATTGCCACCTACTGGGCAGATAGGAGAATTTATAGTAAACAAGGACTTAATTACTGATCTGATTCGCACCCACACCTATCATATCACTTCAGAAGACATGGATTAAACCACTGGAGTCTTATGGATTACTTTTATGCTGTCTGTATGTGCTATTTGTAGCTTCAAAGTTTTGGACCCTGTTGACTTGCATTATATGGACCTACAGAGCTGAGATATTCTTCTAAAAATCTTCATTTGTGTTCTGCAGAAGAAAGAAAGTCCTACACATCTGGGATAGCATGAGGGTGAGTAAATGATGAGAGAATTTTCATTTTTGGGTGAACTATTCCTTTAAATATCTGTGAAGGAAATTTTACTGCAAATCATTATTAATATAATCTTTACATTTTCTTGTCTATCTTTTCTGCACATTTTCATCTGATTCAACAAGGAATGCATTTATTGCCAAATTTAACTGGAGTCACTTATACAAGTATTCAATCATTATGTACAACCAATCTTATAGAAGCTGTGCAGTTGTTATTAGGCAGTTACTGTTGTGCTGCCAACAATTAGGACCAATTGTGCAAAATGCTAAATTTTCGTTGATATCATAAAAAATAAAAAAATTGCATAGACAAGAAATAGTCTTAAACTGTCAAACATAAAAAGGTCCAAGAACAACAAACTTGAACCATCATATAACATATACTGTATATTAGAGGCCTGCCATTTCACAGTTGGTTT